>NC_091328.1:1929270-1931770 GCF_038502225.1 Cherax quadricarinatus | reverse complement strand
TCGAGCACAGCGTGAAACAAGCTTTTATGCCACAAGACGGGCAGAAAGCAGCAACTTCACTCTGGCTGTACCCTCCTCCAGAACATCACTCCATCTGAGATCATACATACCCAGGATGACTCGAGTATGGAACACATTCGTACAGCATAATGATGTCAACGAGATAACGTCAGTTGATCAAATGAAAATGCTGGCCCACAGATGGCTCCAACTTCGTCCTGTTTCCTACTTGTATGTCTCATAACAATAAAATGCTTTCAAATGAGCTGATGTAGGTAACAGCTCTTAGCTTGCCAATAAAGTTAGGAATCCTTAACCTGTAAATAGCTGTCAATAAAGCTAGGGATCCTTAACCTTGTCAAACCCTGTGTAAAAAAAAAAGAGAAAGAGAGAGAGAAAGAGAGAGAGAGACTCACTTTCTCAATAAAATATCCACGAGTTAAGAAAAATTCATTCCTATGTAGATTTTATTATTATTATTATTATTATTATTATTATTATTATTATTATTATTACTGCTACTACTACTGCTCTGAATATTCAAAATGTTTATTTCTCTCTCTCTCTCTCTCTCTCTCTCTCTCTCTCTCTCTCTCTCTCTCTCTCTCTCTCACTCTCACTGTCACTCTCTCACTCTCACTCTCACTCTCACTCTCACTCACTCTCATAACTCACAGTCCAACACAAACTTCTCCTATAATAACCTGGTAGTTTGATACCGATCTGTCTTGTAGTTCCGCGCCACTACTTTTAACCAGTATTCTGAGAGCCAGTATCGGGAACACATTATCGGGAAATATATCGGGGCTCCCCCGCAGCACGTTTCGGCCAGACTTACCTAGGCTTCCCATACATACATACATATATATATATATATATATATATATATATATATATATATATATATATATATATATATATATATATATATATATATATATATATATATATATATATATATATATATATATATGTTGCAATTCTGAATTGGGTTACAATGATTATTATGTATATATAATGTATATTACCTTTTCATTTAATTTTATATTGCTTATATTTGTGATAATAGCTAAATCGTAAATATATTGCTTTATATTATTATTTGACTGTTATATTGTTATTTAGCTTATGTTGTTAGGATGTATATAAAATGTGCTCAGTTAGTCTTGATTGTCAAACTACTGTAATTATCGCTTGTCGCTCGTTATACTGCCGGCTTCTGAGCTGCAGTTGTCCACGTAGCTATCACGTGATCGAGGGGGGGGGTGTCCTCACCTCTCGTAAAGTATTCAGTCTGCTGGAGACTCGCTTGCTGGTTGGACAGATTGTCTGTCTCATTATTCTTGTTAGTTCTGTAGAACTTTGTTCACAGAACATTGTAAAGACTTTGTGATTTTCGACGTTGTACTGAGGTTGTGTGTCGTTTAGACACTCTGAACATCTCAGGTCCTTAGCTATAGCTTCTGACCTAATTTTGTACTGGTTCCTGTGTATTGTCACAGTCACAGTTTTTCCTATGCTGAACATAGATTCAGTATTATGGGAGTTTTGTAACTTGTGGAGGATCTGCAGATGGTCCCTACTTAGTGTCGTTATATTATTTCCCAGTTCCTGATTCTGTGTCGCAGTCGCTTGATATTGCATTGCTATTGGGCTTAGCATTCTTTGTTGTTCAAGCAGACTGTTCGGGCAGCAGTCGGTCAAGAAGTTAGTTTATTTGAGGACTTTGTCAGTCACTTGTTTAAGTCTTATTCGAGTCTTGAGACATATCTAACTACTTAAGAGCACTTACACGCATACACACACTTGTACATATTTGTAATATCTTATTAAATGTTAATGTACCTGACGGTACTTAAGAATTATAATGTGATATGTGCTTTCAGCACAATAATATTGAACTCAGAGATTGATTTTTATTTTGATTGATGTGATTTAATTTACTTTGATAATATACCTCTAGACAACTTATAGACTTAATAAATTTATTAAATTTTAATTTCTCTAGTTAGTAGCCTACCAGTTGTAATCCTAAAGCACTATTGAACCATACTGAATTTTAATGGATAATTGGACAAGGATACTGACTACTTGTTACGAAAACCCAGTAACAGGCTGGATGCTAGAAGGGCAGTCCTTTCTAGTATTCACTGGAGATCTCTAAGCTTTTAGAATCGCGTTTTTTGTAACAATATATATATACATATATGTATGTATGGAGGCAAAGAGGGGAATGTATGAGAGTATAGTTTTACCAACGCTCTTATATGGGTGTGAAGCGTGGGTGATGAATGTTGCAGCGAGGAGAAGGCTGGAGGCAGTGGAGATGTCATGTCTGAGGGCAATGTGTGGTGTGAATATAATGCAGAGAATTCGTAGTTTGGAAGTTAGGAGGAGGTGCGGGATTACCAAAACTGTTGTCCAGAGGGCTGAGGAAGGGTTGTTGAGGGTGGTTCGGACATGTAGAGAGAATGGAGCGAAACAGAATGACTTCAAGAGT
>NC_091328.1:1891770-1916770 GCF_038502225.1 Cherax quadricarinatus | reverse complement strand
ATCTCCACTGCCTCCAGCCTTCTCCTCGCTGCAACATTCATCACCCACGCTTCACACCCATATAAGAGCGTTGGTAAAACTATACTCTCATACATTCCCCTCTTTGCCTCCAAGGACAAAGTTCTTTGTCTCCACAGACTCCTAAGTGCACCACTCACTCTTTTTCCCTCATCAATTCTATGATTCACCTCATCTTTCATAGACCCATCCGCTGACACGTCCACTCCCAAATATCTGAATACGTTCACCTCCTCCATACTCTCTCCCTCCAATCTGATATTCAATCTTTCATCACCTAATCTTTTTGTTATCCTCATAACCTTACTCTTTCCTGTATTCACCTTTAATTTTCTTCTTTTGCACACCCTACCAAATTCATCCACCAATCTCTGCAACTTCTCTTCAGAATCTCCCAAGAGCACAGTGTCATCGGCAAAGAGCAGCTGTGACAACTCCCACTTTGTGTGTGATTCTTTATCTTTTAACTCCACGCCTCTTGCCAAGACCCTCGCATTTACTTCTCTTACAACCCCATCTATAAATATATTAAACAACCACGGTGACATCACACATCCTTGTCTAAGGCCTACTTTTACTGGGAAAAAATTTCCCTCTTTCCTACATACTCTAACTTGAGCCTCACTATCCTCGTAAAAACTCTTCACTGCTTTCAGTAACCTACCTCCTACACCATACACTTGCAACATCTGCCACATTGCCCCCCCTATCCACCCTGTCATACGCCTTTTCCAAATCCATAAATGCCACAAAGACCTCTTTAGCCTTATCTAAATACTGTTCACTTATATGTTTCACTGTAAACACCTGGTCCACACACCCCCTACCTTTCCTAAAGCCTCCTTGTTCATCTGCTATCCTATTCTCCGTCTTACTCTTAATTCTTTCAATTATAACTCTACCATACACTTTACCAGGTACACTCAACAGACTTATCCCCCTATAATTTTTGCACTCTCTTTTATCCCCTTTGCCTTTATACAAAGGAACTATGCATGCTCTCTGCCAATCCCTAGGTACCTTACCCTCTTCCATACATTTATTAAATAATTGCACCAACCACTCCAAAACTATATCCCCACCTGCTTTTAACATTTCTATCTTTATCCCATCAATCCCGGCTGCCTTACCCCCTTTCATTTTACCTACTGCCTCACGAACTTCCCCCACACTCACAACTGGCTCTTCCTCACTCCTACAAGATGTTATTCCTCCTTGCCCTATACACGAAATCACAGCTTCCCTATCTTCATCAACATTTAACAATTCCTCAAAATATTCCTTCCATCTTCCCAATACCTCTACCTCTCCATTTAATAACTCTCCTCTCCTATTTTTAACTGACAAATCCATTTGTTCTCTAGGCTTTCTTAACTTGTTAATCTCACTCCAAAACTTTTTCTTATTTTCAACAAAATTTGTTGATAACATCTCACCCACTCTCTCATTTGCTCTCTTTTTACATTGCTTCACCACTCTCTTAACTTCTCTCTTTTTCTCCATATACTCTTCCCTCCTTGCATCACTTCTACTTTGTAAAAACTTCTCATATGCTAACTTTTTCTCCCTTACTACTCTCTTTACATCATCATTCCACCAATCGCTCCTCTTCCCTCCTGCACCCACTTTCCTGTAACCACAAACTTCTGCTGAACACACTAACACTACATTTTTAAACCTACCCCATACCTCTTCGACCCCATTGCCTATGCTCTCATTAGCCCATCTATCCTCCAATAGCTGTTTATATCTTACCCTAACTGCCTCCTCTTTTAGTTTATAAACCTTCACCTCTCTCTTCCCTGATGCTTCTATTCTCCTTGTATCCCATCTACCTTTTACTCTCAGTGTAGCTACAACTAGAAAGTGATCTGATATATCTGTGGCCCCTCTATAAACATGTACATCCTGAAGTCTACTCAACAGTCTTTTATCTACCAATACATAATCCAACAAACTACTGTCATTTCGCCCTACATCATATCGTGTATACTTATTTATCCTCTTTTTCTTAAAATATGTATTACCTATAACTAAACCCCTTTCTATACAAAGTTCAATCAAAGGGCTCCCATTATCATTTACACCTGGCACCCCAAACTTACCTACCACACCCTCTCTAAAAGTTTCTCCTACTTTAGCATTCAAGTCCCCTACCCCACTTACTCTCTCACTTGGTTCAAAGGCTCCTATCCATTCACGTCACATCGCCCACACTCTCTCTCTCTCCTCTGCATTCCTCTCTTCTCCAGGTGCATACACGCTTATTATGACCCACTTCTCGCATCCATATATATATATATATATATATATATATATATATATATATATATATATATATATATATATATATATATATATATATTAAACTTTTTATTGTTTGTGTTTAATGGGGAGTTTTACACTCAGGAGGTTGGTATGGCAATGGGAAATCCACTTTAACATGTCCTTAACAATTTCTATATGGAATATATTGAAACAAGATTGCTTAACAAAATCCTTCCCAATAAAGCTAAGTGGTACAGATAGGTTGATGATGTTTTATCTCTTATCTCTAAGAATATGGATATAAATAATTTCCTTGTTATAAATATATAGACCAACTCATTCTATAAAGTTTACGCTTGAGTTTGAACAAAATAACTCACTGCCTTTTCTTTAAATGTCTTAATTATTAATAGGAACCATGATTTTAAATTTAAAATTTACAGGAAAAAACAAGAAATAACTGTTCTTATATGTACTTTGTATATTAGCAACTCATAGATGAAGTAATCTTGGAGATTTATGAAATAACTAATGATCTAAAATACCCGTAACACTTAATTGATAAATCTTTTCAAATAGCCAGAAATATTTTAAAATCCAAAAAGGGACAACCAACTTTCTTGATATATTTTCTCTACTTAAGAATTTTAAAATCAAAGTTGTCTTTAAACATCTTAATTAAAACAACAGAAATATAACATTAGAAGAGGTCAAGAGTTTGTACATGTTTGTACATGTTTGTACATGTTTGTACATGTGAGAGATTTTAACCATCCAATTGATTTTCAGAAACCCAGAAAGTTGTATTAAGCAGGTCTATTGTTGAGAAAGTTGTATTAAGCAGGTCTATTGTTGAGAAAGTTGTTTTAAGCAGGTCTATTGTTGAGAAAGTTGTATTAAGCAGGTCTATTGTTGAGAAAGTTGTATTAAGCAAGTCTATTGTTGAGAAAGTTGTATTAAGCAGGTCTATTGTTGAGAAAGTTGTATTAATCAGGTCTATTGTTGAGAAAGTTGTATTAAGCAGGTCTATTGTTGATAAAGTTGTATTAAGCAGATCTATTGTTGAGAAAGTTATATTAAGTAGGTCTATTGTTGAGAAAGTTGTATTAAGCAGGTCTATTGTTGAGAAAGTTGTATTAAGCAGGTCAATTGTTAAGAAAGTTGTATTAAGCAGGTCTATTGTTGAGAAAGTTGTATTAAGAAGGTCTATTGTTGAGAAAGTTGTATTAAGCAGGTCTATTGTTGAGAAAGTTATATTAAGCATGTCTATTGTTGAGAAAATTATATTAAGCAGGTCTATTGTTGAGAAAGTTATATTAAGCAGGTCTATTGTTGAGAAAGTTATATTAAGCAGGTCTATTGTTGAGAAAGTTGTATTAAGCAGGTCTATTGTTGAGAAAATTGTATCAAGCAGGTCTATTGTTGAGAAAGGTGGTGGAGTAGCGATGTATGTCAGAGACAATTTAAATTGTTGTGTTAGACAAGATATTAAATTAGAAGCGTCAGCCACTGAATCTGTTTGGTTACAGCTTCTCGAGGGCCGAGAAAAACTAATTTTGGGTGTGATTTACAGGGCCCCAAATCTTGATAGGGAGTGCAGTAAACTTCTATGGGACGAAATTCGTAAGGCATCTACATACGAAAATGTTGTGCTAATGGGAGATTTCAACTATAGACAGATTGACTGGAGCAATTTGACAGGAAATTTAGAGTCGGGTGACTTTCTTGATACGATCCAGGATTGTTTTTTAAAACAGTTTGTGACAGAGCCAACTAGGGGAAATAACCTCCTTGACTTGGTTCTTGCCAGTAGGGAAACACTAATTAATAATCTTGAGGTTAATGATGAGCTTGGGGAGAGTGATCACAAATCACTCAGTTTTAACATATCATGGAATTCCCCTAATAATGGCAATCAAGTCTCCGTCCCTGACTTTCGCTTGGCTGATTTCATAGGACTGAAAAATTACTTAGGTGGGCTGAACTGGAATGACCTGACTAGGGGTCAGGTAGGTGGTGATGGTTGCCGATATGATGCTTTCCAGGGCATAGTTCTAGCTGCTCAGTCAAATTATGTTCCAAATAGGGAAATCAGATCAAACAAAAATGATCCTAAATGGATGAACAATAGATTAAAATATCTGATTGGTCAAAAGAGAGGCATATATAGGCAAATCAAAAGAGGAGAGGGGCAATTAAGAAATCGATATATTCAGTTAAAGAGAGAAATAAAAAAGGGAATTAGAAAAGCAAAAAGAGATTATGAGGTTAAAGTTGCAAGAGAATCGAAGACTAACCCAAAAGGATTCTTTCAGGTATACAGAAGTAAGATCAGGGACAAGATAGGCCCACTCAAAAGTTCCTCGGGTCAGCTCACTGACAGTGATAAGGAAATGTGTAGAATTTTTAACACATACTTCCTCTCAGTTTTTACACAGGAGGATACCAGTGATATTCCAGTAATGATAAATTATGTAGAACAGGACGATAATAAACTGTGCACTATTAGGGTCACAAGTGACATGGTCCTTAGGCAAATAGATAAATTAAAACCTAACAAATCCCCAGGCCCTGATGAACTGTATGCAAGGGTTCTAAAGGAATGTAAAGAGGAGCTTAGCACACCCTTTGGCTAATCTTTTCAACATATCACTACAAACTGGCATGGTGCCAGATAAGTGGAAAATGGCAAATGTGATACCTATTTTCAAAACAGGTGACAGGTCCTTAGCTTCGAACTATAGACCAATAAGCCTAACCTCCATAGTGGGAAAATTTTATGAATCAATAATTGCCGAGGCAGTTCGTAGCCACCTTGAAAAGCATAAATTAATCAACGAATCTCAGCATGGTTTTACAAAGGGACGTTCCTGCCTTTACAGAATTTATTAACTTTTTCACTAAGGTATTTGAGGAGGTAGATCATGGTAACGAATATGATATTGTGTATATGGACTTCAGTAAGGCTTTTGACAGGGTCCCACATCAGAGACTATTGAGGAAAATTAAAGCACATGGAATAGGAGGAGAAATTTTTTCCTGGATAGAGGCATGGTTGACAAATAGGCAGCAGAGAGTTTGCATAAATGGGGAGAAATCAGAGTGGGGAAGGGTCACGAGCGGTGTTCCACAGGGGTCAGTGTTGGGCCCCTGCTGTTCACAATCTACATAAACGACATAGATGAGGGCATAAAGAGCGACATCGGCAAGTTTGCCGATGACACCAAAAATAGGCCGTCGAATTCATTCTGACGAGGACATTCGAGCACTCCAGGAAGATTTGAATAGACTGATGCAGTGGTCGGAGAAGTGGCAGATGCAGCTTTAATATAGACAAATGCAAAGTTCTAAATGTTGACAGGACAATAACCATGCCACATATAAACTAAATAATGTAGATCTTAATATTACGGATTGCGAAAAAGATTTAGGAGTTCTGTTAGCAGTAATCTGAAACCAAGACAACAGTGCATAAGTGTTCGCAATAAAGCTAATAGAATCCTTGGCTTCATATCAAGAAGCATAAATAATAGGAGTCCTCAGGTTGTTCTTCAACTCTATACATCCTTGGTTAGGCCTCATTTAGATTATGCTGCACAGTTTTGGTCACCTGTATTACAGAATGGATATAAATTCTCTGGAAAATGTACAAAGGAGGATGACAAAGATGATCCCATGTATCAGAAACCTTCCCTATGAGGATAGACTAAGGGCCCTGAAACTGCACTCTAGAAAGACGTAGAATTAGGGGGATGTGATTGAGGTTTATAAGTGGAAGACAGGAATAAATAAAGGGGATGTAAATAGTGTGCTGAAAATATCTAGACTAGACAGGACTCGCAGCAATGGTTTTAAGTTGGAAAAATTCAGATTCAGGAGGGATATAGGAAAGTACTGGTTTGGTAATAGAGTTGTGGATGAGTGGAACAAACTCCCAAGTACCGTTATAGAGGCCAGAACGTTGTGTAGCTTTAAAAATAGGTTGGATAAATACATGAGTAGATGTGGGTGGGTGTGAGTTAGACCTGATAGCTTGTGCTAACAGGTCGGTTGCCGTGTTCCTCCCTTAAGTCAATGTGACCTGACCTGACTAGGTTGGGTGCATTGGCTTAAGCCGGTAGGGACTTGGACCTGCCTCGCATGGGCCAGTAGGCCTTCTGCAGTGTTCCTTCGTTCTTATGTTCTTATGTTCTTAAGCAGGTCTATTGTTGAGAAAGTTGTATTAAGCAGGTCTATTGTTGAGAAAGTTATATTAAGTAGGTCTATTGTTGAGAAAGTTGTATTAAGCAGATCTATTGTTGAGAAAGTTGTATTAAGGAGGTCTATTGTTGAGAAAGTTGTATTAAGCAGATCTATTGTTGAGAAAGTTGTATTAAGCAGATCTATTGTTGAGAAAGTTGTATTAAGCAGATCTATTGTTGAGAAAGTTGTATTAAGCAGGTCTATTGTTGAGAAAGTTGTATTAAGCAGATCTATTGTTGAGAAAGTTATATTAAGCAGGTCTATTGTTGAGAAAGTTATATTAAGCAGGTCTATTGTTGAGAAAGTTATATTAAGCAGGTCTATTGTTGAGAAAGTTATATACTTACAGGTCTATTGTTGAGAAAGTTATATTAAGCAGGTCTATTGTTGAGAAAGTTATATTAAGCAGGTCTATTGTTGAGAAAGTTATATTAAGCAGGTCTATTGTTGAGAAAGTTATAAGCAGGTCTATTGTTGAGAAAGTTATATTAAGCAGGTCTATTGTTGAGAAAGTTGTATTAAGCAGATCTATTGTTGAGAAAGTTATATTAAGCAGGTCTATTGTTGAGAAAGTTATATTAAGCAGGTCTATTGTTGAGAAAGTTATATTAAGCAGGTCTATTGTTGAGAAAGTTATATTAAGCAGGTCTATTGTTGAGAAAGTTATATTAAGCAGATCTATTGTTGAGAAAGTTATATTAAGCAGGTCTATTGTTGAGAAAGTTATATTAAGCAGGTCTATTGTTGACAGAAAAATAATTGATTCAAGCTTCATATAAAATAGTTTTGATTTTAATATAAATAATAGCTTAGGATTATACAAATTAGATTAATTTATAATTAATACAACATGGGAGGAGTTTACGCTGTTTGACAAGTGTTTGACCATCTTACCAGCATCATCATGCATGGACGGTGATGCTGACTGTGAGATGATATCTCACACTTACAAGCCTTCACTTCTTCAAATATATATATATATATATATATATATATATATATATATATATATATATATATATATATATATATATATATATATATATAATGTTTTGCTAACTCAGAAAATAATTTCAAGGCAGAAGTTTGGATTTTTTTTTAAATTCTTCTGCTCCTTCCTGTTTATTCTTTTCCTCTTTCTCCTGTTTCTTCCTCCCTTCCCTTCCTCCCTCCTCCCCTCCCCTCCCTCCCCTCCCTCCCTCCCTCCCTCCCTCCCTCCCTCCCTCCCTCCCCTCCTCCCTCCCTCCCTTCCTCCCTCCCTCCCCTCCCTCCCTCCCTCACCTTCCATCAATGGGCTGAGGTAGTTGTCTCAGGCTGAGGTGCTGCCCAGGAGACACAGCAGCTGACACTCTTAGCTGATGTAGTCTGATATGCTGAGATCATCAACCTAAGCTAGTGATCCCACTCACTCCCACTCCACACCACCTACACTAGTGACCCCACTCACTACCACTTCAAACCACCTACACTAGTGACCCCACTCACTACCACTTCAAACCACCTACACTAGTGACCCCACTCACTCCCACTTCAAACCACCTACACTAGTGACCCCACTCACTCCACACCACCTACACTAGTGACCCCACTCCACTCCCACTCCACCACCACACCAGTGACCCCACCCCTCCCACACCACCACACCAGTGACCCCACTCCACTCCCCACCCTCACCACCCACACCAGTGACCCCACTCACCCCACCCACCGCACCACCCACACCTAGTGACCCCACTCCCACACCACCTACCACTAGCTTACCCCACTCCCACCACCCACCACCACTCCTCCCACCCCACCCACCTACACCACCCACTCAGTGACCCCACTCCCACCCCACCCACCATCACCTCACTAGTGACCCCACCACCCCACCCCACACCCACCTACCACAGTGACCCCACTCACCCCACCCCTCCGTGCCACTACCCCACAGTGACCCCAGTCCACACCACCTACACACTTACCCCCGCTCCCACTCCACACCACCTACCCACCCAGTGACCCCACCACCCACACCACATCACCACCCAGTGACCCCACTCATCTGCCCACTCACCACCCACACTAGTGACCCCACACACTCCACTCCACAGTCCCACCACCCCACCACCTGACCCCACCTATCTCCCCACTCCCCACCCACACCACCTACACAGTGACCTCCACCACCCCACTCCACACCACCACCTGGTACCACCTGCCCCCACCCCTCACCCCTCCACACCACCTACACAGTGACTCCCCACCTACTCCCACTACCACACACCTCCAGTGATCCCCACACACCCACCTCCAACCACCCACCCACCAGTGACCCCACTCCACTCCCACCCCCCACCCACACCCCTAGTGACCCCACCTCACCCACTCCACACCCCACCTACACCTAGTGACCCCACCTACCCCCACTCCACACCCCACCTACAACCAGTGACCCCACTCCATCCCCACTCCACACCACCCACATACAATAGTGATCCCACTCACCCCACCCACACCCCACCTACACCAGTGACCCCACTCCACTCCCACCCCCCCACATCACCCACACCAGTGACCCCACCACCCCACTCCCACTCCACACCACCTACACTAGTGACCCCACTCACTCCCACTCCACACCACCTACACTAGTGACCCCACTCACTCCCACTCCACACCACCTACACTAGTGACCCCACTCACTCCCACTCCACACCACCTACACTAGTGACCCCACTCACTCCCACTCCACACCACCTACACTAGTGACCCCACTCACTCCCACTCCACACCACCTACACTAGTGACCCCACTCCCACTCCACACCACCTACTGACCCCACTCCCACCCCACCACCCACCTCCCACCACCAGTGACCCCACCTACACCCACTCCACACCACCTACACCAGTGACCCCACCCCCCCACTCCACACCACCTACACTAGTGACCCCACTCCCACTCCACACCACCTACACAAGTGACCCCACTCACCCCTACTCCCACACCACCTACACCAGTGACCCATCCACCTACTCCACACCACCCCCCACCTATCACATCCACTCACCCACCACAAAACCCCACCCCCACTCCCCACCCCCACCACCACACAGTGACCCTCCCAACTCACCTTCCCCACTCCACACCACTTACAATAGTGATCCCAATCACTCCCACTCCACACTACCTACACTAGTGACCTCACTCACTCCCACTCCACACCACTTACAATAGTGATCCCAATCACTCCCACTCCACACCACCTACACAAGTGACCCCACTCACTCCCACTCCACACTACCTACACTAGTGACCTCACTCACTCCCACTCCACACCACTTACAATAGTGATCCCAATCCCACCCCACTCCCACACCACCTCACCACCTCCCCACACTCCCAAGTGACTCCACACCACTACAATAGTGACCCACCACCCACCCACACCACTCACACTAGTGACTTCATCCCCATCCCCACCACCACCACTCCATTAACAGTGGACCCCACTCCACCCCACACCACACCACCCATACTCAGTGACCCCACTCACTCCCACTCATCAGAGCTAGACGGTAGTGAAAATGAGAGACTTAATTTTCCTGTCTTTTATTTTCTCATGTGTTTGTTGAAAGAGAGAGAGAAAGAGAGAGAGAGAGAGAGAGAGAGAGAGAGAGAGAGAGAGAGAGAGAGAGAGAGAGAGAGAGAGAGAGAGAGAGAGAGAGAGAGAGAGAGAGAGAGAGAGAGAGAGAGAGAGAGAGAGAGAGAGAGAGAGAGAGAGAGAGAGAGAGAGAGAGAGAGAGAGAGAAGGGTATGTTGCCGGGTTAAAGATGTCGTACGTGTACACAGTAGCTGCTGCTACCAGCGTCATGAAGTTAAGTGTTCAGGCTAGCTGACTGGCAGATAAACTGCCTGGCTAGCTGGCAGGCTGGCAGACAGGCTGGATGGCTAGCTTACAGACTTTCAGGCTGATAGACAGGTTTTTCTCTACAAAACTAAGTATATTACACCTGCACATGTCAATTGCTCCAGGAACCTGCACCTTCCAATACTTGCCCAAGGCAGGAAAGTTGAAGGTGATCGGATGAGTCGTTCTGTAGCTATCAGCGATAACCTCAGATGACAGCAGCAAACTCTAGCTGACAGATGACTGTCTCTGCCGTCAAGCCGTGCAGTATATAAGGACATCACTCAACTCTATACATTAAAAAACACAAGAATAACGAGTCTTCAATTTTTTTTCTTAATTTTGCAAATATTTTAGTTTAAAATTCTCAATAATCCTCTAAAAAAGTAATATTGTGTTTTTTTAAGATAGTCCCATTTGACGATTTTTTTCAACTATACAAGATGGATGGAAGTTGAATGATAGCTTTAGGCCTTTCGTGTTGCCGTTAACACATTATCAGGAGCTTTCACTGTTGTGGAAAAGAGGAGGAGGACCAAGCAATTGCAATTACAGGGGATGCAAATAACAACAGAAGTCAATAGTAGCAGCAGCAGCAGCAGCAGTAGTAGTAGTAGTAGTAGTAGTAGTAGTAGTAGTAGTAGTGGTGGTGGTAGATGTAGATGGTTGTGATAGTCATGGCAGAACTAGTGGTACTAAAAGTATAACCAGTAGTACACACAGCTCTGTGAGTGACAGTGTAATAACACCAGTAGTTAAGACAGTAACAGTAGTTAAGATAGTAACAGTAGTTAAGATAGTAACAGTAGTTAAGATAGTAACAGTAGTTAAGACAGTAACAGTAGTTAAGATAGTAACAGTAGTTAAGATAGTAACAGTAGTTAAGATAGTAACAGTAATTAAGATAGTAACTATTACAAAAAAAGTAATTTTTTAAATGAAGATGTTATTAAGATTTACTCCTTTTGTAATAAAGAGTTCGGGATACATAAATACACACATTAATATAAATTAATCTTTAATATATAAAAATCAACTATCTTTGGTCTAGAGGTATTTGAACTATGATATAATAATAATATGTACATGTTACTATAATAAATTATAATCAGCATTTTACTAAAATATAATTAATAACCCTACACAGGGTACAACTCTTGACACTACTGTCACTATATATATATATCTCTATGCTAAAACAATAAATTATAAATAACATTTTTATAATAATAAATTACAATCAACTGCCTCTCACGACACGAAGTCAGTCACACGACACTGTTCAGTGTACACTACAACCAGGCCATCTTCAGTGTCCCACGACACCCTTTTCATCTCAGTGTTCCACTACGGTCCTGTGCATATCTCAGTGTTCCACTCCATCGTACGTCCCTCAGTGTCACACTACGGTCCTGGCCCAGTTCAGTGTAACACTCCAACCTTTTCTTCATGTAATGTCCCACTAAACAGCATCTGACGACTTCGGCCCACAGTTGATCAACGTAGACGGTGAGTCCACAGACATCACCGGTAGTCCATTAAATCCTCCTCCAAAGGCGGTTGACACACCGCTAGCCGAACACCATGCTGCAAGCTCACTGAATGCGGCCGTCAAGTAACTGAGGCCAACAGACTCAGTGAGCTGCGGTGAGCGGTTCTTCTAACGCCAGTAGATAGGTACGATTCGGTGGTCAGGTACCTACTGCATAGACGTGTACCCTGGAGGAGTTCAGGTACTTAATGTTGAAGCCAGTAGACGTGTACCCTTCGGTGGTCAGGTACCTACTGCTTAGGTGTGTACAGCGAGGCGCTCAGGTACATAATATTTCTAAAGCCAGTAGACGTGTACCCTTCGGTGGTCAGGTACCTACTGCTTAGGTGTGTACAGCGAGGCGCTCTGGTACATACTGTTACTAAAGCCAGTAGACGTGTACCCTTCGGTGGTCAGGTACCTACTGCTTAGGTGTGTACAGCGAGGCGCTCTGGTACATACTGTTACTAAAGCCAGTAGACGTGTACCCTTCGGTGGTCAGGTACCTACTGCTTAGGTGTGTACCGTGAGGCACTCAGGCTCTTACTGCTCTAAGGCCGGCTCAGCAGCCCCCACATTGGGTTTGATGACGCACCCAGTGGTACTGCCGGCCGGCAGGTTAACTATTTAACCGCTAGTTTGGCAGGGGCCGCAACAGTAACAGTAGTTAAGATAGTAACAGTAGTTAAGATAGTAACAGTAGTTAAGATAGTAACAGTAATTAAGATAGTAACAGTAGTTAAGATAGTAACAGTAGTTAAGATAGTAACAGTAGTTAAGATAGTAACAGTAGTTAAGACAGTAACAGTAGTTAAGACAGTAACAGTAGTTAAGATAGTAACAGTAGTTAAGATAGTAACAGTAGTTAAGATAGTAACAGTAGTTAAGATAGTAACAGTAGTTAAGATAGTAACAGTACTTACGATAATAACAGTAGTTAAGATAGTAACAGTAGTTAAGATAGTAACAGTAGTTAAGATAGTAACAGTAGTTAAGATAGTAACAGTTAAGATAGTAACAGTAATTAAGATAGTAACAGTAGTTAAGATAGTAACAGTAGTTAAGATAGTAACAGTAGTTAAGATAGTAACAGTAGTTAAGATAGTAACAGTAGTTAAGATAGTAACAGTAGTTAAGATAGTAACAGTAGTTAAGATAGTAACAGTAATTAAGATAGTAACAGTAGTTAAGATAGTAACAGTAGTTAAGATAGTAACAGTAGTTAAGATAGTAACAGTAGTTAAGATAGTAACAGTAGTTAAGATAGTAACAGTAGTTAAGATAGTAACAGTAGTTAAGATAGTAACAGTAGTTAAGATAGTAACAGTAGTTAAGATAGTAACAGTTAAGATAGTAACAGTAATTAAGATAGTAACAGTAGTTAAGATAGTAACAGTAGTTAAGATAGTAACAGTAGTAACAGTAGTTAAGATAGTAACAGTAGTTAAGATAGTAACAGTAGTTAAGATAGTAACAGTAATTAAGATAGTAACAGTAGTTAAGATAGTAACAGTAGTTAAGATAGTAACAGTAGTTAAGATAGTAACAGTAGTTAAGATAGTAACAGTAGTTAAGATAGTAACAGTAGTTAAGATAGTAACAGTAGTTAAGATAGTAACAGTAGTTAAGATAGTAACAGTAGTAATTTAGTATATGTAGTTGTAGTTCGGGTCTACCATCCACTTCCATCTCTACTGTTAATTCCATGAGGTGTTTCCATTATGGTATATTCCACCCCTTCCCCCCTTGTTTTCATGGTGACAGTGAGCGGAGGGAGTGGAGGGTGGGGAGAGAGCCTTCTGCTATACTATCCTTGACACACTTATCAAGATAATACAAGATAGTCCTTAATTTAGATAGAAGTAGATAGTTCATCAGAGTAGATAGTCTCGGTGTGGACTCCCAAGTACTCTGCTATCTGCCGTTCCTATGCACTTCCAGGTAATGTCATGTACTCCCGTGTACTACCAGGTACTACCATGTACTCCCGTGTACTTCCAGGTACTACCATGTACTCCCGTGTACTTCCAGGTACTACCATGTACACTCATGTACTACTATAAAGAGAACTACCATCACTACCACCACCACCACCACCACCACTACCATCACCATCACTATCACCGTCATCACAACGCAAGCCGTTTGTTCCCGGTCCTGATATATGCCAGTGAAATGACAGTGATAATGGCATGGCTCTCTCTCTCTCTCTCTCTCTCTCTCTCTCTCTCTCTCTCTCTCTCTCTCTCTCTCTCTCTCTCTCCGTCTATCATCCAGCACCATGATAGGTGTCATGGCTGTGAACTCTCAACACCACGTCTGCTTCTCAATATCAGGGTTTAGCTAACTGGAAAAGGTTCAAAGTTCAGCAATCAGGGTTAGAACCTTTACTTAGAGGCAAACCCTATGACGGAAGTCCTGAATCTTTTCTGTCATAGGAATCCTCGATCCTTCCTTAGACAGTGTATATACTTTCTGAGAGGTGTACGTCTCTCAGTGTATATACAAGGATAGAGATATATCTCTCGGTGTATATACACGGATAGAAATATATCTCTCGGTGTATATACAAGGATAAAGATATATCTCTCGGTGTATATACACGGATAGAAATATATCTCT
This sequence comes from Cherax quadricarinatus, assembly GCF_038502225.1. NCBI lineage: Eukaryota > Metazoa > Arthropoda > Malacostraca > Decapoda > Parastacidae > Cherax > Cherax quadricarinatus. The sequence continues at coordinate 1,902,194 of NC_091328.1, read as the reverse complement.
CGGTGTATATACAAGGATAAAGATATATCTCTCGGTGTATATACACGGATAGAAATATATCTCTCGGTGTATATACAAGGATAGAGATATATCTCTCGGTGTATATACACGGATAGAAATATATCTCTCGGTGTATATACAAGGATAAAGATATATCTCTCGGTGTATATACACGGATAGAAATATATCTCTCGGTGTATATACAAGGATAGAGATATATCTCTCGGTGTATATACACGGATAGAAATATATCTCTCGGTGTATATACAATGATAAAGATATCTCTCTCGGTGCATATACACGGATAGAAATATATCTCTCGGTGTATATACAAGGATAAAGATATATCTCTCGGTGTATATACACGGATAGAAATATATCTCTCGGTGTATATACACGGATAGAAATATATCTCTCGGTGTATATACACGGATAGAAATATATCTCTCGGTGTATATACACGGATAGAAATATATCTCTCGGTGTATATACACGGATAGAAATATATCTCTCGGTGTATATACACGGATAGAAATATATCTCTCGGTGCATATACAAGGATAGAGATATATCTCTCGGTGCATATACAAGGATAGAAATATATCTCTCGGTGTATATACACGGATAGAAATATATCTCTCGGTGTATATACACGGATAGAAATATATCTCTCGGTGTATATACACGGATAGAAATATATCTCTCGGTGTATATACACGGATAGAAATATATCTCTCGGTGTATATACACGGATAGAAATATATCTCTCGGTGCATATACAAGGATAGAAATATATCTCTCGGTGTATATACAAGGATAGAAATATATCTCTCGGTGTATATACAAGGATAGAAATATATCTCTCGGTGTATATACACGGATAGAAATATATCTCTCGGTGTATATACACGGATAGAAATATATCTCTCGGTGTATATACAAGGATAGAAATATATCTCTCGGTGTATATACAAGGATAGAAATATATCTCTCTGTGTATATACACGGATAGAAATATATGTCTCGGTGTATATACAAGGATAGAAATATATCTCTCGGTGTATATACACGGATAGAAATATATCTCTCGGTGTATATACAAGGATAGAAATATATCTCTCGGTGTATATACAAGGATAGAAATATATCTCTCGGTGTATATACAAGGATAGAAATATATCTCTCGGTGTATATACAAGGATAGAAATATATCTCTCGGTGTATATACAAGTATAGAAATATATCTCTCAGTGTATATACACTGATAGTTTTTAATTACTCTTTCAGATACCAACGTCATCTCGACAGTTACTATAGAGGGGATTGATAGCCTTAATTACCTACCTGAAACAATAGGCCTTAGACCCCCCTCCACATTAATAAAATCACAATTAAACCTCCAACTTGACTTTCAGATGAACACTGAACTCCGAAATGAACAATTGAAATGCCAGGTCGTATAAAATATCGACAGAAATGTTCATTGAACTTTAAGATGAGAATTTTAGCACGAATATAAAAACTGATTTTAGAGCGGCGGAGAACACTGGTACACACTGCCTACTAATTCTGCAGTGGTGGTGCTTGTTGCAGTGGTGGTGCTTGTTGCAGTGGTGGTGCTTGTTGCAGTGGTGGTGCTTGTTGCAGTGGTGGTGCTTGTTGCAGTGGTGGTGATTGTTGCAGTGGTGGTGCTTGTTGCAGCGGTGGTGCTTGTTGCAGTGGTGGTGCTTGTTGCAGTGGTGGTGCTTGTTGCAGTGGTGGTGCTTGTTGCAGTGGTGGTGCTTGTTGCAGTGATGGTACTTGTTGCAGTGGTGGTGCTTGTTGCAGTGGTGGTGCTTGTTGCAGTGGTGGTGCTTGTTGCAGTGGTGGTGATTGTTGCAGTGATGGTAAAGTGAAGGCGAGAGTGATGGTGGCCTCTGCATAGTGTGAGTGTGGAGGTGTGACCTCAGTATAGTGGTGTGGCCTCCGACCTGGCTGTCTGTCAACCTCCAGCTGCGGAAAGCTGGAATGTCGCAATAGTCAGGTGTGTGAAATGTCTGTCAGCCTGCCTTCTTGTCTGTCTGTTTGCCTTCCTGTCTGTTCGTCTGCCTTCACGTCTGTCTGCCTTCCTGTCTGTCTGTCTGAGAGAGAGAGAGTTACTGTTATATATATATATATATATATATATATATATATATATATATATATATATATATATATATATATATATATATATATATATATATATATATATATATATATATATATATATATATCAAAGCTGAGAGCCGTGAGTTATGATGACAGCTTGTTAAAACTGAGTATGTCAGCGCTGGCTGACAGCCGGAAGACATGATAGCCACCTGTAAGATTATGGAAAGAAGATTTCTTAGTGTATCCCACAGCGAGAAGAAGACGAAGAAGAGGAAGAGGGACAGGTGAAGCAGGAGGCAAGAGGAATTATCTCTGAGAGATAGACTGGCACACCTGACATGCTGAAATGTGAAATGAGGAACTCGATTGATGTACACACACACACACACACACACACACACACACACACATATTTAAGAAAGGAAACAGAAACGAGGCACTAAACTACAGACCTGTGTCTCTGACATGTATTGTGTGCAAAGTCATGGAGAAGATTATCAGGAGGAGAGTGGTCGAACACCTGGAAAGGAACAAGATTATAAATGAAAACCAGCATGGGTTCATGGAAGGCAAATCTTGTATCACAAACCTCCTGGAGTTTTATGACAAGGTAACAGAAGTAAGACACGAGAGAGAGGGTTGGGTAGATTGCGTTTTCCTAGACTGCAGGAAGGCCTTTGACACAGTTCCCCACAAGAGATTAGTGCAGAAGCTGGAGGATCAGGCACACATAAAAGGAAGGGCACTGCAATGGATAAGGGAATACCTGACAGGGAGGCAGCAACGAGTCATGGTACGTGAAGAGGTATCACAGTGGGCGCCTGTTACGAGCGGGGTCCCACAGGGGTCAGTTCTAGGACCAGTGCTATTTTTGATATATGTGAACGACATGATGGAAGGAATAGACTCTGAAGTGTCCCTGTTCGCAGATGACGTGAAGTTGATGAGAAGAATTAAATCGGACGAGGATGAGGCAGGACTGCAAAGAGACCTGGAGAGGCTGGACATGTGGTCCAGTAACTGGCTCCTCGAATTCAATCCAGCCAAATGCAAAGTCATGAAGATTGGGGAGGGGCAAAGAAGACCGCAGACAGAATATAGGCTAGGTGGACAAAGACTACAGACCTCACTCAGGGAGAAAGACCTTGGGGTGACCATAACACCGAGTACATCACCGGAGGCACACATCAACCAAATAACCGCTGCAGCATACGGGCGCCTGGCAAACCTGAGAATAGCGTTCCGATACCTCAATAAGGAATCGTTCAAGACACTGTACACTGTGTATGTTAGGCCCATACTGGAGTATGCAGCACCAGTCTGGAACCCACACCTGGTCAAGCACGTCAAGAAGTTAGAGAAAGTACAAAGGTTTGCAACAAGGCTAGTCCCAGAGCTCAAGGGAAATGTCGTACGAGGAAAGGTTAAGGGAAATCGGACTGACGACACTGGAGGACAGAAGGGTCAGGGGAGACATGATAACGACATACAAGATACTGCAGGGAATAGACAAGGTGGACAGAGATAGGATGTTCCAGAGAGGGGACACAGGGACAAGGGGTCACAACTGGAAGCTGAAGACTCAGACGAGTCACAGGGACGTTAGGAAGTATTTCTTCAGTCATAGAGTTGTCAGCAAGTGGAATAGCCTAGCAAGTGAAGTAGTGGAGGCAGGAACCATACATAGTTTTAAGAAGAGGTATGACAAAGCTCAGGAAGCAGAGAGAGAGAGGATCCAGTAGCGATCAGTGAAGAGGCGGGGCCAGGAGCTGAGTCTCGACCCCTGCAACCACAATTAGGTGAGTACAATTAGGTGAGTACACACACACACACACACACACACACACACACACACTCACACACACACACACACACACACACACACTCGCACACACACACACACACACACACACACACACACACACACACACACACACACACACACTCACACACACACACACACACACACACACACTCACACACACACACACACACACACACACACACTCACACACACACACACACACACACACACACACACACACACACACACACACACACACACACACACACACACACACACACACACACACACACACACAACAGAGGTCACTACACATTCAGCTGGACTGCTAGAGTGCTGCAACTTAAACAAGCAACTTCCCAAGTTGCTCGCTAACTTATCTCATTGCGAGCCCTGCAACAAACCCGTGAGGCTCGGGAATTATCCTTGCTAACTTAGCAGGATCAGTTAGAGTTGATCTGCCTGCTGAAGAACTTGTTCCTGACAGCCTTGTGTCAGGAGAGAGGGAGTGAGTGTGAGGGAGAGAGGGAGTGAGTGTGAGGGAGAGAGGGAGTGAGTGTGAGATAGAGAGAAAGTTAGTGTGAGGGAGAGAGGGAGTGAGTGTGAGGGAGGGAGTGAGTGTGAGGGAGAGAGGGAATGAGCGTGAGGGAGAGAGGGAGTGAGTGTGAGGGAGAGAGGGAGTGAGTGTGAGATAGAGAGGAAGTGAGTGTGAGAGAGGGAGTGAGTGTGAGATAGAGAGAGAGTGAGTGTGAGAGAGGGAGTGAGTGTGAGAGAGGGAGTGAGTGTGAGATAGAGAGGGAGTGAGTGTGAGAGAGGGAGTGAGTGTGAGGGAGAGAGAGAGAGAGAGAGAGAGAGAGAGAGAGAGAGAGGGGGGGGGTGGAAGAGAGGGAATAACTTGAGTCAAGAAGAGATTTAAGGAATTAGGTCAAGAGAGTGTAAGAGAGAGAGAGAGAGAGAGAGAGAGAGAGAGAGAGAGAGAGAGAGAGAGAGAGAGAGAGAGAGAGAGAGAGAGAGAGAGAGAGAGAGAGAGCATAATGATGTCAACGAGATAAAGTCAGTTGATCAAATGAAAATGCTGGCCCACAGATGGCTCCAACTTCATCCTGTTCCCTACTTGTATGTCTCATAACAATAAAAATGCTTTCAAATGAGCTGATGTAGGTAACAGCTCTTAGCTTGCCAATAAAGTTAGGAATCCTAAACCTGTAAATAGCTGTCAATAAAGCTAGGGATCCTTAACCTTGTCAAACCCTGTATAAAAAAAAAGAGAGAGAGAGAGAGAGAGAGAGATAATATAAAGTGCACTGAACAACTGTGAGAAAAAAAGGAGCGAATTTATTGTTTTTTCATGGAGAGAACGTTTCGCTCAGGGAAGAACTTCAGCACGTTTCTCTCTGTCTCTGTCTGTCTGTCTGTCTGTCTGTCTCTCTCTCTCTCTCTCTCTCTCTCTCTCTCTCTCTCTCTCTCTCTCTCTCTCTCTCTATCTATATATCTATATATATATATATATATATATATATATATATATATATATATATATATATATATATATATATATATATATATATATATATTTTATATATATATATTGCAAGCTCCTGACGAAGTGTTGGTTGCAACACGAGAGGCCTAGAGCTAATGTTAATTATTTGTGCTTACTTCTCAATTTACAAAATAATTTATTTCCAATTTGTTTAATAACTCTGTCAGTGCCCCCCACAGTGCCACCCACAATACCACCCACAGTGCCATCCACAGTGAGTCCCACAGTGACCCACAGTACCACCGACAGTGCCACCCACAATACCACCGACAGTGCCACCCACAGTGCCACCCACTGTGTCACCCACAGTGCCTCCCACAGTGCCACCCACAGTGCCACCCACTGTGTCACCCACAGTACCACCCACAGTGCCTCCCACAGTACCACCCACAGTGCCTCTCACAGTGCAACCCACAGTGCCACCAACAGTGCCACCCACAGTGCAATCCACAGTGCCACCCACAGTGCCTCCCACAGTACCACCCACAGTGCCTCTCACATTGCAACCCACAGTACCACCCACAGTGAGTCCCACAGTGTCTTCCACAGTGCCTTATACAATGCCTCCCACAGTGCCACCCACAGTGCCTCCCACATTACCACCAACAGTGCCACCCACAGTACCACCCACAGTGCCTCCCATATTGCCATCCACAGTGCCACCCACAGTACCACCCACACTGCCTCCCACATTGCCACCCACAGTGCCTCTAACATTGTCACCCACAGTGCCACCCACAGTGCCACTCACAGTACCATCCACATTGCCTCCCACAGTGACTCCCACAGTACAACCCACAATGCCATCCACAGTGAGTCCCACAGTGCCTCCCACAGTGCCTCTCACAGTACCACCCACAGTGCTTCCCACAATACCATCCACAATGAGTACCACAGTGCCTCCCACAGTACCTCCCACAGTGCCACCCACAGTGCCACCCACAGTGCCACCCACAGTGCCACCCACAGTGCCACCCACAGTGCCTCACACAGTGCCACCCACAGTGCCACCCACAGTGCCACCCACAGTGCCACCCACAGTGCCACCCACAGTGCCACCCACAGTGCCACCCACAGTGCCTCCCACAGTATCACCCACAGTGCCTCCCACAATACCATCCACAATGAGTCCCACAGTGCCTCCTACTGTGCCACCCACAGTGCCACCCACAGTGCCTCACACAGTGCCACCCACAGTGCCACCCACAGTGCCACCCACAGTGCCACCCACAGTGCCACCCACAGTGCCTCCCACAGTGCCTCCCACAGTATCACCCACAGTGCCTCCCACAATACCATCCACAATGAGTCCCACAGTGCCTCCTACTGTGCCACCCACAGTGCCACCCACAGTGCCTCACACAGTGCCACCCACAGTGCCACCCACAGTGCCACCCACAGTGCCACCCACAGTGTCACCCACAGTGCCACCCACAGTGCCACACACAGTGCCACCCACAGTGCTACCCACAGTGCCACCCACAGTGCTTCCCACAGTTCATCAGTCACACGTACCGTATTTAGAATAATTAACAGCTAACCAATATTTCAAAAGGAGAAAGGTTTAAGCAACGTTTCGCTCCACCCTGAACCATTATCAAGTCAAGAGATAAAGTGTTCGAAATGTTTTGTCTGAGATTCACTCTCTAGAGTGTTAGTACACCCAGTGTGGTTAGATATGTCCAGGGCGTAAGAAGTTTGAGGTAGAGTGAGACAGATATAATATTTTGTGATGGCAGTAGCGGCCGTCACTGCCATCATTGCCATCACTGCCGCCGCTGCCATTACTGCTGCCGCCGCCGGAAATCAGGTAATCAATCAGGGTCGTTTCCTTTAGGAGATGAGAGTGTTAGACGCACCTGATAGGCACTGTCCCCCATGCATCTGATAGGCACTGTCTGCTATCCTTCTAATAGTCACTGTCTGCCATCTTTCTGATAGTCACTGTCTGCTATCCTTCTAATAAGCACTGTCTGCCATCCTTCTGATAGGCATTGTCTGCCATCCTTCTCCTTACAGACTGTCGTGTGACACGCTGGGTCAACCAGGCTGTTGCTGTGAGAATGACTAGTGAGAATGACCGGTGAGAATGACTGTAAGAATGACTGTGAGAATATGAGAATGACTGGTTGGAATGACTAGTGAGAATGACTAGTGAGAATGACTGGTGGGAATGACTGTCAGAATGACTAGAATGACTGAGAATGACTGTGAGAATGAATATTGAGAATGTCTGGTGGGAATGACTGGTGGGAATGACTGTCAGAATGACTAGTGAGAATGACTGAGAATGACTGTGAGAATGAATATTGAGAATGTCTGGTGGGAATGACTGTCAGAATGACTAGTGAGAATGACTGTGAGAATGACTGTGAGAATGACTAGTGAGAATGACTAGTGAGAATGACTAGTGAGAATGACTAGTGAGAATGACTAGTGAGAATGACTAGTGAGAATGACTAGTGAATATGTGGTAATGAATGAGAAAGATAAGTGTGTTGATCTCCATCATTCCTTCACTCCTCTCATGTTGTCCAGACTGCCTTGACACAGCTGCTTGCAGCGGTACTGCTGCACACCCAGCTTCTGCTGTTGTATAGCCAGCTGCTGCTGCTGTACGCCCACCTGCTGTTGTTGCTATAAACCCAGCTGCCGCTGCTGCTATAAACCCAGCTGCCGCTGCTGCTGTACACCCAGCTGCCGCTGCTGCTGTACACCCAGCTGCCGCTGCTGCTGTACACCCAGCTGCCGCTGCTGCTGTACACCCAGCTGTAAGGTAAAGGTCATAAAAGGACACCGATAATAGACTCTGTAGTTTACCAAGATTATAACAGTGTTAGAGTTGCTCACTTAAAACCTCTATATCATGAATCACTACGAACAAGTGATTTATGAAGCAAAACACCCATAGACGGGGGAGAGGACGTGAATGATTGCTCTAGGCAAGCTCCTGATGATGTGTTGGTTGCAACCTGAAAGACCCAGAGGTATCATTCACCTTCCCCGTGGGGAATATTATGGGTTGACAGTAAAGGCAGTGTGTTGCAGGTTAGGTTAGTTTACAAAGATATACGGATACAGTCCGCTGGTTTTAGGAGTGAAGACGGAACAAACAGTGCCGGAGTTCGAGCCATGGTGGGTATCCAGCCTATTTTTTTGTTTGTTTGTTTGTTTTTTTTGCTGTTTTGAAGTGTAATGAGGTGGTTGTTGGAGGAAGGTGTGTTGATTTAGTTACTCCTGGAGTTTACCTTCCTTGGACTGACACTGGGTAAACTTGTGATGTTATACACACCGGAAGTAAACAACGATGATAGCTGGTACACATCACTACAAAGGTATTAATTCTAATTAGATCTGCTGTCGATGTTTCGATTCCTATTGACGAGCGTCAAGGTTCAATTTAATCTCAGAATTGTACCTAATCAGTGAATTTTAACACCAATAAGAACCACAATTCACAAAACTTCTTCAACACTTTAATAATCAAAATAAAAATTGTTGAATTCTCATTACATCCAAAAAAAAAAACGAATAATAATACAAGTCGAACAAATGACTTTAGTTGTTTTTTTACGAATATAGACATTTGTTTTTTTTTTTTTGCTACAAAAACGGTACATATTTTCTTGTTTTTTTTCAGTGGCAAAGATAGTGGGTGTGATTTTGGTCTGTCGTTTCTGAGAACACCAGGTCGATTCTTCCGTCAAACGATGGTCGTAGCTTATAGCTTTCACTGGTATGTTAAGCTAAGTTACAGCTTAATGTGTGTGTGTGTGTGTGTGTGGGAGAGAGACAGGGAGAGGGAGAGACAGGGACAGGGAGAGACAGGGACAGGGAGAGACAGAGAGAGGGAGAGACAGGGAGAGGGAGAGACAGGGACAGGGAGAGACAGGGACAGGGAGAGATAGGGAGAGGGAGAGAAAGGGAGAGGGAGAGACAGGGACAGGGAGAGACAGGGACAGGGAGAGACAGAGACAGGGAGAGAAAGGGACAGGGAGAGACAGGGAGAGGGAGAGACAGGGACAGGGAGAGACAGGGACAGGGAGAGACAGGGAGAGGGAGAGACAGGGAGAGGGAGAGACAGGGAGAGGGAGAGACAGGGACAGGGAGAGACAGGGACAGGGAGAGACAGGGAGAGGGAGAGACAGGGACAGGGAGAGACAGGGACAGGGAGAGACAGGGACAGGGAGAGAAAGGGACAGGGAGAGACAGGGAGAGGGAGAGACAGGGACAGGGAGAGACAGGGAGAGGGAGAGACAGGGAGAGGGAGAGAAAAGGACAGGGAGAGACAGAGAGAGGGAGAGACAGGGACAGGGAGAGACAGGGACAGGGAGAGACAGGGAAAGGGAGAGATAGGGAGAGGTAGAGACATGGAGAGGGAGAGACAGGGAGAGGGAGAGACAGGGAAAGGGAGAGACAGGGAGAGGGAGAGACAGGGAGAGGGAGAGACAGGGAAAGGGAGAGACAGAGACAGGGAGAGGGAGAGACAGGGACAGGGAGAGACAGGGAGAGACAGGGAGAGGGAGAGACAGGGAGAGGGAGAGAAAGGGAGAGGGAGAGACAGGGACAGGGAGAGACAGGGACAGGGAGAGACAGGGACAGGGAGAGACAGGGACAGGGATAGACAGGGACAGGGAGAGACGGAGAGGGAGAGACATGGAGAGGGAGAGACAGGGAGAGGGAGAGACAGGGAGAGGGAGAGACAGGGAGAGGGAGAGACAGGGAGAGGGAGAGGCAGGGACGGGGAGAGACAGGAAGAGGGAGAGACAGGGCCAGGGAGAGACAGGGAGAGGGAGAGACAGGGACAGGGAGAGAAATAGAGGGAGAGAGAGAGCCACCTAAGCACTATATCAGTGGCACTGAGGCAGTTGAGTGTCTCACAGTGTTATTGTTGTGATGGTCGGGGGGAAAGGAGGGAAGGAAGGGGAAGTAAAGGAGGAGGGG
>NC_091328.1:1876770-1884270 GCF_038502225.1 Cherax quadricarinatus | reverse complement strand
GAGTTCTGTCTATCTCCCTGTCCGACTATTGTTTGAGTTCTGTCTATCTCCCTGTCCATCTATTGTTTGAGTTCTGTCTATCTCCCTGTCTGTCTATTTTTAACAATTCAAAGTTAAAAGGAAAATTCGTCATACGTGTAAAATGACAGATGTTTCACTGACAGGTGTTTCACTGGCAGGTGTTTCACTGGCAGGTGTTTCACTGACAGGTGTTTCACTGACAGGTGTTTCACTGGCAGTTGTTTCACTGGCAGCTGTTTCACTGGCAGCTGTTTCACTGGCAGGTGTTTCACTGACAGGTGTTTCACTGGCAAGTGTTTCACTGGCAGGTGTTTCACTGGAAGATGTTTCACTGGCAGGTGTTTCACTGGCAGGTGTTTCACTGGCAGGTGTTTCACTGGCAGGTGTTTCACTGGCAGGTGTTTCACAGGCAGGTGTTTCACTGGCAGATGTTTCCCTGGCAGGTGTTTCACTGGCAGATGTTTCACTGGCAGGTGTTTCACTGGCAGGTGTTTCACTGGCAGGTGTTTCACTGGCAGATGTTTCACTGGCAGGTGTTTCACTGACAGGTGTTTTACTGGCAGCTGTTTCACTGGCAGGTGTTTCACTGGCAGGTGTTTCACTGACAGGTGTTTCACTGGCAGGTGTTTCACTGACAGATGTTTCACTGGCAGGTGTTTCACTGGCAGATGTTTCACTGGCAGGTGTTTCACTGGCAGGTGTTTCACTGGCAGGTGTTTCACTGGCAGGTGTTTCACTGGCAGGTGTTTCACTGACAGGTGTTTCACTGGCAGCTGTTTCACTGGCAGCTGTTTCACTGGCAGGTGTTTCACTGGCAGGTGTTTCACTGACAGGTGTTTCACTGGCAGGTGTTTCACTGGCAGATGTTTCACTGGCAGGTGTTTCACTGGCAGATGTTTCACTGGCAGGTGTTTCACTGGCAGGTGTTTCACTGGCAGGTGTTTCACTGGCAGATGTTTCACTGGCAGGTGTTTCACTGACAGGTGTTTCGCTGGCAGGTGTTTCACTGGCAGGTGTTTCACTGGCAGGTGTTTCACTGGCAGGTGTTTCACTGGCAGGTGTTTCATTGACAGGTGTTTCACTGGCAGGTGTTTCACTGGCAGGTGTTTCACTGCAATGTGTTTCACTGACAGGTGTTTCACTGGCAGGTGTTTGACTGGCAGGTGTTTCACTGGCAGGTGTTTGACTGGCAGGTGTTTGACTGGCAGGTGTTTCACTGGCAGATGTTTCACTGGCAGGTGTTTCACTGACAGGTGTTTCACTGGCAGGTGTTTCACTGGCAGGCGTTTCACTGGCAGGTGTTTCACTGGCAGGTGTTTCACTGACAGGTGTTTCACTGGCAAGTGTTTCACTGACAGGTGTTTCACTGGCAGATGTTTCACTGGCAGGTGTTTCACTGACAGGTGTTTCACTGGCAGGTGTTTGACTGGCAGGTGTTTCACTGGCAGGTGTTTCACTGACAGGTGTTTCACTGACAGGTGTTTCACTGGCAGATGTTTCACTGGCAGGAGTTTCACTGGCAGGTGTTTCACTGACAGGTGTTTCACTGACAAGTGTTTCGCTGACAGGTGTTTCACTGGCAGGTGTTTCACTGACAGGTGTTTCACTGGCAGGTGTTTCACAGGCAGGGGTTTCACTGGCAGGTGTTTCACTGGCAGGTGTTTCACTGGCAGGTGTTTCACTGGCTGGTGTTTCACTGACGGGTGTTTCACTGACATGTGTTTCATTGGCAGGTGTTTTTCTGGCAGGTCTTTCACTGGCAGGTCTTTCACTGACAGGTGTTTAATTGACAGGTGTTTCACTGGCAGGTGTTTCACTGACAGGTGTTGGATCGTTAGGAGTCAACACCTGTGGCTGGCGTGATTTATTAAGCTTCCTTCCTCCCTCCCTCCCTACCTCTATTCCTTCTATTCATTCCTGTCCCCACATTCCCATTCCTGTCCCCACATTCCCATTCCTGTCCCCACATTCCCATTCCTTCCCCCACATTCCCATTCCTTCCCCCACATTCCCATTCCTTCCCCCACATTCTCATTTCTCATTCGTGTACTGTATTCCCATTCCTGTCCCCACATTCCCATTCCTGTCCCCACATTCCCATTCCTTCCCCCACATTCTCATTTCTCATTCGTGTACTGTATTCCCATCCCTGTCCCCACATTCCCATTCCTGTCCCCACATTCCCATTCCTGTCCCCACATTCTCATTCGTGTACTGTATTCCCATCCCTGTCCCCACATTCCCATTCCTGTCCCCACATTCTCATTCGTGTACTGTATTCCCATTCCTATCCCCACATTTCCATTCCTGTTCTACATTTCAAATTCCTGTCTCCCATTCCGGAAGTTCCAGCTTAACCAACACCATGAAATCTACTGAATGTTGACTCTTATGAGAGTGGCGATTGTGGTAGTGGTGGTAGTGGTAGTAGTGGTGGTAGTGGTGGTAGTGGTAGCAGTGGTGGTAGTGGTGGTGGTAGTGGTGGTAGTGGTTGTGGTGGTCTTAGTGGTGGTGGTAGTGGTGGTAGTTGTGGTAGTGGTGGTAGTGGTGGTAGTGGTGGTAGTGGTGGTAGTGGTGGTAGTGCTGGTAATGGTGGTAGTGCTGGTAGTGGTGGTAGTGCTGGTAGTGCTGGTAATGGTGGTAGTGCTGGTACTGGTGGTAGTGCTGGTAGTGCTGGTAGTGCTGGTAATGGTGGTAGTGCTGGTAGTGGTGGTAGGGGTGGTAGTGTTGGTAATGGTGGTAGTGCTGGTAGTGATGGTAGTGCTGATAGTGCTGGTAATGGTAGTAGTGGTGGTAGTGCTTGTAATGGTGGTAGTGGTGATAGTGCTGGTAACGGTGGTAGTGGTGGTAGTGGTGGTAGTGCTAGTAATGGTGGTAGTGCTGGTAGTGCTGGTAGTGCTGGTAGTGCTGGTAGTGCTGGCAGTGCTGGTAATGGTGGTAGTGCTGGTAGTGCTGGTAATGGTGGTAGTGCTGCTAGTGCTGGTAGTGCTGGTAGTGCTGGTAGTGCTGGTAATGGTGGTAGTGCTGGTAGTGCTGGTAGTGCTGGTAATGGTGGTAGTGGTGGTAGTGGTGGTAGTGCTGGTAATGGTGGTAGTAGTGGTAGTGCTGATGGTGGTGGTAGTGGTGGTAGTGCTGGTAGTGTTGGTAGTGCTGGTAGTGCTGGTAGTGGTTGTAGTGGTGGTAGTGCTGGTAGTGGTTGTAGTGGTGGTAGTGGTGGTAGTGGTTGTAGTGGTGGTAGTGGTGGTGTGCTGGTAGTGGTGGTAGTGGTGGTAGTGCTGGTAGTGCTGGTAGTGGTGGTAGTGCTGGAAGTGGTGATAGTGGTGGTAGTGGTGGTAGTGGTGGTAGTGGTGGTAGTGGTGGTAGTGGTTGTAGTGGTGGTAGTGGTGGTAGTGGTGGTAGTGGTGGTAGTGCTGGTAGTGCTGGTAGTGCTGGTAGTGGTTGTAGTGGTGGTAGTGGTGGTAGCGGTTGTAGTGGTGGTAGTGATGGTAGTGGTGGTAGTGGTTGTAGTGGTGGTAGTGGTGGTAGTGATGGTAGTGGTGGTAGTGGTTGTAGTGGTGGTAGTGGTGGTAGCGGTTGTAGTGGTGGTAGTGGTGGTAGTGGTTGTAGTGGTGGTAGTGGTGGTAGCGGTTGTAGTGGTGGTAGTGATGGTAGTGGTGGTAGTGGTGGTAGCGGTTGTAGTGGTGGTAGTGATGGTAGTGGTGGTAGTGGTTGTAGTGGTGGTAGTGGTGGTAGTGGTGGTAGTGGTTGTAGTGGTGGTAGTGGTGGTAGTGGTGGTAGTGGTGGTAGTGCTGGTAGTGCTGGTAGTGGTGGTAGTGGTGATAGTGCTGGTAGTGCTGGTAGTGCTGGTAGTGCTGGTAGTGCTGGTAGTGGTGGTAGTGCTGGTAGTGCTGGTAGTGCTGGTAGTGCTGGTAGTGCTGGTAGTGCTGGTAGTGCTGGTAGTGGTGGTAGTGGTGGTAGTGCTGGTAGTGCTGGTAGTGGTGGTAGTGGTTGTAGTGGTGGTAGTGGTGGTAGCGGTTGTAGTGGTGGTAGTGATGATAGTGGTGGTAGTGGTTGTAGTGGTGGTAGTGGAGGTAGTGGTGGTAGTGGTGGTAGTGGTGGTAGTGGTGATAGTGGTGGTAGTGCTGGTAGTGCTGGTAGTGGTGATAGTGCTGGTAGTGCTGGTAGTGCTGGTAGTGCTGGTAGTGCTGGTAGTTAAACGTGGAGGTGGAACTCCGTAGATTTGTGTGTTTGTTGTCACCACAAATCATGACCAATAAATCGCTTACCACAATTCGTTCACATTACCAGATAGCTAGTCAGTCAGTCAGTCAGTCAGTCAGTCAGTCAGTCAGTCAGTCAGTCAGTCAGTCAGTCAGTCAGTCAGTCAGTCAGTCAGTCAGTCAGTCAGTCAGTCAGTCAGCCAGTCAGTCAGTCAGCCAGTCAGTCAGTCAGTCAGTCAGTCAGTCAGTCAGTCAGTCAGTCAGTCAGTCAGTCAGTCAGTCAGTCAGCCAGTCAGTCAGCCAGTCAGTCAGTCAGTCACAGTGGAGGCACCACTGAAATAATTAAAGTAGAGGCGCCTCTCTTGGTCGAGTTCTTGCAATGGTGATTCTGAGACCTTCCTCAAGGTCGAGTAGGAAGGTCGAGCAGGAAGGCCGAGCAGGAAGGTCGAGCAGGAAGGTCGAGCAGGAAGGTCTAGTAGGAAGGTCGAGCAGGAAGGTCGAGCAGGAAGGTCGAACAGGAAGGTCTAGTAGGAAGGTCGAGCAGGAAGGTCGAGTAGGAAGGTCAAGCAGGAAGGTCTAGCAGTGTTACGAGTATGGCCATACCCTATATAATTTACAGTAGGATGTGTTCCTTCATTTTATTAAATATATATATATATATATATATATATATATATATATATATATATATATATATATATATATATATATATATATATATATATATATATATATATATATATATATATATGTTAATGGTAATATTGTTATATTATATTGTTAGGTGTTCATAATATTGTTATTAATGGGAAACCAGTAATTATAGTGCCGGTTAGCAGTTCAGGTAATGACATCTCCCTCAGTCTCGTGACCAACCTGACGTCCGCTTACCACTGAGTAGTACAGTCAGTAGGTTCACCACCCTTGCTCTGAGTAGGTTCACAGCACTTGCTCTGAGTAGGTTCACAGCACTTGCTCAGAGTAGGTTCACAGCACTTGCTCAGAGTAGGTTCATAGTACTTGCTCAGAGTAGGTTCATAGTACTTGCTCAGAGTAGGTTCACCACCCTTGCTCTGAGTAGGTTCACAGCACTTCCTCTGAGTAGGTTCACAGCACTTGCTCAGAGTAGGTTCATAGTACTTGCTCAGAGTAGGTTCACCACCCTTGCTCTGAGTAGGTTCACAGCACTTCCTCTGAGTAGGTTCACAGCACTTGCTCAGAGTAGGTTCACAGCACTTGCTCAGAGTAGGTTCATAGTACTTGCTCAGAGTAGGTTCATAGTACTTGCTCAGAGTAGGTTCACCACCCTTGCTCTGAGTAGGTTCACAGCACTTCCTCTGAGTAGGTTCACAGCACTTGCTCAGAGTAGGTTCACAGCACTTGCTCAGAGTAGGTTCATAGTACTTGCTCAGAGTAGGTTCATAGTACTTGCTCAGAGTAGGTTCACCACCCTTGCTCTGAGTAGGTTCACAGCACTTCCTCTGAGTAGGTTCACAGCACTTGCTCAGAGTAGGTTCACAGCACTTGCTCAGAGTAGGTTCATAGTACTTGCTCAGAGTAGGTTCATAGTACTTGCTCAGAGTAGGTTCACCACCCTTGCTCTGAGTAGGTTCACCACCCTTGCCCTGAGTAGGTTCACAGCACTTGCTCTGAGTAGGTTCACAGCACTTGCTCTGAGTAGGTTCACAGCACTTGCTCAGAGTAGGTTCATAGTACTTGCTCAGAGTAGGTTCATAGTACTTGCTCTGAGTAGGTTCACAGCACTTGCTCAGAGTAGGTTCACAGCACTTGCTCAGAGTAGGTTCACCACCCTTGCTCTGAGTAGGTTCACAGCACTTGCTCTGAGTAGGTTCACCACCCTTGCTCAGAGTAGGTTCACAGCACTTGCTCAGAGTAGGTTCACCACCCTTGCTCAGAGTAGGTTCACAGCACTTGCTCAGAGTAGGTTCACCACCCTTGCTCTGAGTAGGTTCACAGCACTTCCTCTGAGTAGGTTCACAGCACTTGCTCAGAGTAGGTTCATAGTACTTGCTCTGAGTAGGTTCACAGCACTTGCTCAGAGTAGGTTCACAGCACTTGCTCAGAGTAGGTTCACCACCCTTGCTCTGAGTAGGTTCACAGCACTTGCTCTGAGTAGGTTCACCACCCTTGCTCTGAGTAGGTTCACAGCACTTGCTCAGAGTAGGTTCATAGTACTTGCTCTGAGTAGGTTCACAGCACCTGCTCAGAGAAGGTTCACAACCCTTGCTCTGAGTAGGTTCACAGCACCTGCTCAGAGCAGGTTCACCACCCTTGCTCTGAGTAGGTTCACAGCACCTGCTCAGAGTAGGTTCACAGCACTTGCTCAGAGTAGGTTCACAGCACTTGCTCAGAGTAGGTTCACAGCACTTGCTCAGAGTAGGTTCACAGCACTTGCTCAGAGTAGGTTCACAGCACTTGCTCAGAGTAGGTTCACAGCACTTGCTCAGAGTAGGTTCATAGTACTTGCTCTGAGTAGGTTCACAGCACTTGCTCTGAGTAGGTTCACAGCACTTGCTCAGAGTAGGTTCTCCACACTCACTCTGACTAGCACTCTCACTTCCAGTCTGGGCTTGCACCTCCAAGGTAGCATACCTCACTCGGTTACTCATTGACTTCTCAAAACACACATGTCAAATTCTCTCTGTTACTCGCTCGACCTTATGAGGGTGATTTATTCATATCAATATCCTGGTTCGTACCAAGAGAAGTGAAAGAGTTAAATTCCTTTTTTTTATGTCAATTCTATTATTATTAAAAGTTATTGTTACAAAAACGTACACAGGCCATCTGCTTAGCAAGAATATGCTACCTTAACACTACCGTACCATTGGAGAAGGTTAAGGAAACGAGTTGTGTAACAAGCAGGAAGGTCGAGCAGGAAGATCAAGCAGGAAAACCAAGCAGGAAGGTCTAACAGGAAGGTCGTAACCTCAGTATCGTACAAGGTGGGTATCCTTAGTGAATTCCGAATTACCACAGACCAATCCTCAATCCCGAATCACCACAGACCAATCCTCAGTCCTGAATCAACACAGACCAATCCTCAATCCTGAATCACCACAGACCAATCCTCAATCCCGAATCACCACAGACCAATCCTCAATCCTGAATCACTACAGACCAATCCTCAATCCTCAACCCCCGTATGTCCCCACTCCTTAACAGCCTTGCACACATCCTCCTGCTAAACCAATCCTTCCTTAAACCCAAAACACACATACACAGAGGGATGCAGAAAGCCTCTGGTCTCCCACAAGGC
>NC_091328.1:1869270-1871770 GCF_038502225.1 Cherax quadricarinatus | reverse complement strand
GTTGACTCGTAGAGCATGTCGAGTGAGTTAACTCGTAGAGCATGTCGTGTGTGTTGACTCGTAGAGCATGTCGAGTGTGTTGACTCGTAGAGCATGTCGAGTGAGTTAACTCGTAGAGCATGTCGTGTGTGTTGACTCGTAGAGCATGTCGAGTGTGTTGACTCGTAGAGCATGTCGAGTGAGTTAACTCGTAGAGCATGTCGAGTGTGTTGACTCGTAGAGCATGTCGAGTGTTGACTCGTAGAGCATGTCGTGTGTGTTGACTCGTAGAGCATGTCGAGTGTGTTGACTCGTAGAGCATGTCGAGTGTGTTGACTCGTAGAGCATGTCGAGTGTGTTGACTCGTAGAGCATGTCGAGTGTTGACTCGTAGAGCATGTCGAGTGTGTTGACTCGTAGAGCATGTCGAGTGAGTTGACTCGTAGAGCATGTCGAGTGTGTTGACTCGTAGAGCATGTCGAGTGTGTTGACTCGTAGAGCATGTCGAGTGAGTTAACTCGTAGAGCATGTCGAGTGTGTTGACTCGTAGAGCATGTCGTGTGTTGACTCGTAGAGCATGTCGAGTGTTGACTCGTAGAGCATGTCGTGTGTGTTGACTCGTAGAGCATGTCGAGTGTGTTGACTCGTAGAGCATGTCGAGTGTGTTGACTCGTAGAGCATGTCGAGTGTGTTGACTCGTAGAGCATGTCGAGTGTGTTGACTCGTAGAGCATGTCGAGTGAGTTAACTCGTAGAGCATGTCGAGTGTGTTGACTCGTAGAGCATGTCGAGTGTGTTGACTCGTAGAGCATGTCGAGTGTGTTGACTCGTAGAGCATGTCGAGTGTGTTGACTCGTAGAGCATGTCGAGTGAGTTAACTCGTAGAGCATGTCGAGTGTGTTGACTCGTAGAGCATGTCGAGTGTGTTGACTCGTAGAGCATGTCGAGTGAGTTAACTCGTAGAGCATGTCGAGTGTGTTGACTCGTAGAGCATGTCGAGTGAGTTAACTCGTAGAGCATGTCGAGTGAGTTAACTCGTAGAGCATGTCGAGTGTGTTGACTCGTAGAGCATGTCGAGTGTTGACTCGTAGAGCATGTCGAGTGTGTTGACTCGTCAAGGTTATCACCCACTTATCACTCAGTTATCACCCACTTATCACTCAGTTATCACCCACTTATCACCCACTTATCACTCAGTTATCACCCACTTATCACCCACTTATCACCCACTTATCACCCACTTATCACTCAGTTATCACCCACTTATCACTCAGTTATCACCCACTTATCACTCAGTTATCACCCACTTATCACCTACTTATCACTCAGTTATCACCCACTTATCACCCACTTATCACCCACTTATCACCCACTTATCACTCAGTTATCACCCACTTATCACCCAGTTATCACCCACTTATCACTCAGTTATCACCCACTTATCACTCAGTTATCACCCAGTTATCACCCACTTATCACTCAGTTATCACCCACTTATCACCCACTTATCACTCAGTTATCACCCACTTATCACCCAGTTATCACCCACTTATCACTCAGTTATCACCCACTTATCACTCAGTTATCACCCAGTTATCACCCACTTATCACCCACTTATCACTCAGTTATCACCCACTTATCACTCAGTTATCACCCACTTATCACCCAGTTATCACCCACTTATCACTCAGTTATCACCCACTTATCACTCAGTTATCACCCAGTTATCACCCACTTATCACTCAGTTATCACCCACTTATCACTCAGTTATCACTCAGTTATCACCCAGTTATCACCCACTTATCACTCAGTTATCACCCACTTATCACTCAGTTATCACCCAGTTATCACCCACTTATCACTCAGTTATCACCCACTTATCACTCAGTTATCACCCAGTTATCACCCACTTATCACTCAGTTATCACCCACTTATCACCCACTTATCACCCACTTATCACCCACTTATCACCCACTTATCATACACAGCTTTGACCCAGGTAAATGTGTCTGGTACTTCCTAAAGTCCGCTGTGTTAGACTATATACCTTTTATCTCTATTCCATCATTAAATGGACAACAGACTGTGGCAGAGTGTAACGAGGCCTGGTCACAGAGGGGGCGGGTCAACGTCGCGGGGGGCGTTGACCCCCCTGGGAACCATCTGCAGGTATTTACCTTTCGTCTGTCGTGATACAAGTGTGTTATTGATGGTTCAGGAGTTACACTGTTTTGTGGTGTAGACACAAAATATAACTGACTATCACTGTTTCACTCTCACTTTCTCTCATTCTCATCTTCCCTTAACCTTTCTCTCACTTTCTCACTCTCACACTCTCTCAACCTTTCTCTCGCTTTCTATCTCATTCTCAACATTTCATTTTCTCTCACTCTCACCCCTAATCAACATTTCTCTCGCTTTCTTTCTCACTCTCACCCTCTCTCAACCTTTCTCTCGCTTTCTCTCTCATTTTCTCTCTCTCTCAACCTTTCTCTTATTTTCTCTCACTCACCTATCTTA
>NC_091328.1:1846770-1861770 GCF_038502225.1 Cherax quadricarinatus | reverse complement strand
GTACAGAGAAGAACTACCAGGCTGGTACCATCCCTGGAGAGGGTACAGAGAAGAACTACCAGGCTGGTACCATCCTTGGAGAGGGTACAGAGAAGAACTACCAGGCTGGTACCATCCCTGGAGAGGGTACAGAGGAGAACTACCAGGCTGGTACCATCCTTGGAGAGGGTGCAGAGAAGAACTACCAGGCTGGTACCATTCCTGGAGAATGTACAGAGAAGAACTACCAAGCTGGTACCATCCCTGGAGAGGGTACAGAGAAGAACTACCAGGCTGGTACCATCCCTGGAGAGGGTACAGAGAAGAACTACCAGGCTGGTACCATCCCTGGAGAGGGTACAGAGAAGAACTACCAGGCTGGTACCATCCCTGGAGAGGGTGCAGAGAAGAACTACCAGGCTGGTACCATTCCTGGAGAGTGTACAGAGAAGAACTACCAAGCTGGTACCATCCCTGGAGAGGGTACAGAGAAGAGCTACCAGGCTGGTACCATCACTTAGAAACACAAGACTTCCAGGGATCATCATGTACTTCCATTAAATACCATGTACTCCCAGGTACTACCATGTACTCCCATGTACTACCATGTACTCCCAGGTACTACCTAACATCCCTTACACCTCTTCCCCTACCATCTCTCCCTCACCCCCACAATATGTAGAGGAAAGGAGTTCTGGAGGTCACCTGGGGTCACTTAGGGTCACCTCAGGTCTTCCCTCGCTCAAATATTGACCTCTGGTTGACCTGTTACACATATGACGTGACCACTCAAGATGCCACGACACCCAGGTCGAGGTGAGGGCAGGTGAGGGCAGGTAAGGGCAGGTGAGGGCAGGTGAGGAGACAGGTGAATCTACGAGAGTATAGCAGAAGGCTCTCTCCCTACCCTCCAGATGTACCATCCAGAGTACACAGTTTTTTTTAAATATTTAAATGCTTTTGACATGTGATGTCTAGAGTAGTAGTAGTAGTAGTAGTAGTGTGGTGGTGGTAGTGGTGGTAAGGTGGTGGCGGTGGTGGTAGGTGGTGGTGGTAGGTGGTGGTGGTAGGTGGTGGTGGTAGGTGGTGGTGGTGGTGGTGGTGGTGGTGGTAGGTGGTGGTGGTGGTGGTAGGTGGCGGTGGTAGGTGGTGGTGGTAGGTGGCGGTGGTAGGTGGTGGTGGTGTTGGTGGTGGTGGTGGTGGTGGCGGTGGTGGTGGTGGTGGTGGTGGTGGTGGCGGGGTGGTGGTGGTGGTGGTGGTGGCGGTGGTGGTGGTGGTGGTGGTGGTGGTGGTGGCGGTGCTGGTGGTGGTGGTGGTGGTGGCGGTGCTGGTGGTGCTGGTGGTGCTGGTGATGGTGGCGGTGGTGGTGGTGGTGGTGGTGGTGGTGGTGGTGGTGGTGGTGGTGGGGGTGGTGGTGGTGGTGGGGGTGGTGGTGGTGGTGCTGGTGGTGGTGGCAGTGCTGGTGGTGGTGGTGCTGGTGGTAGTGATGGTGGTGGTGGTGGTGGTGGTGGTGGCGGCGGCTGGTGGTGGTGGTGGTGGTGGTGGTGGCGGTGGGGTGGTGGTGGGGTTGGTTGGTGGTGGTGGTGGTGGTGGTGGCGGTGGTGGTGGGAGGCGGTGGTGGTGGCGGTGGTGGTGGTGAGTGGTGGCAGTGGTGGTGGCGGTGGGAGTGGTGGTGGTGGTGGTGGTGGTGGCGGTGGTGGTGGCGGTGGTGGTGGTGGCGGTGGGAGTGGTGGTGGTGGTGGTGGTGGTGGCGGTGGTGGTGGAAGCGGTGGTGGTGGCGGTGGTGGTGGTGGTGGTAGGTGGTGGCGGTGGTGGTGGGAGCGGTGGTGGTGGCGGTGGTGGTGGGTGGTGGTGGTGGTGGTGGTGGTGGTGGCGGTGGTGGTGGTGGTGGTGGTGGTGGTGGTGGTGGTGGTGGTAAGGTGGTGGTGGTGGTGGTGGTGGCGGTGGTGGTGGATGGCGGTGGTGGTGGTGGCGGTGGCGGTGGGATTGGGTGGCGGAATGGTGGTGGTGGTGGTGGTGGTGGTGGCGGTGGCGGTGGGATTGGTGGCAATGGTGGTGGTGGAGGTGAGACGGTGGTGGTGGTAGGTGGTGGCGGTGGTGGTGGTAGGTGGATGGTGGTGGCGGTGGTGGTGGTGGTGGTGGTGGCGGTGGCGGTGGGATTAGTGGCGTGGTGGTGGTGGTGGTGGTGGCGGTGGCGGTGGGAGTGGTGGTGGTGGTGGTGGTGGTGGCGGTGGTGGTGGTGGTGGTGAGACGGTGGTGGTGGTGGTGGTGGTGGCGGTGGTGGTGGTGGTGGTGACGACTACTACTAATACTACCACTACTACCACTACTACCAATACTACCAATACTACCAATATTACCAATACTACCACTACTGCCAATACTACCACTACTACCACTACTACCACTACTACCACTACTACCACTACCACTACTACCACTACTACCACTATCACTACTACCACTACTACCACTACTACCACTACTACCACGACTACTAAAAGGTTACAGTGGTTATTTGTGACTCTATTCTACTGATCTTCCTGTCTCTTCCACCTCCCTCTCCTCCTCCACCTCCACCTCCTCCACCTCCTCCATCTCCACCTCTTCCACCTCCACCTCCACCTACACCTCCTCCTCCTTCTCCTCCACCTTCTCCCTCCCTCCCTCCCCTTCCCTACTCTATCCCCCCTTTCCTTTTTTCTCCCTCAGGGACTGTTTCCCCTCAGTCAATAACACGCATCACTTCCCCTTGTTTGGTCATTGAGCTAATTTACCCCCTTCCCCCACACCCCTCCCCCACACCTCTCCCCCACACCCCTCCCCCACACCCCTCCCCCTCACCCATCACCCACACCCCTCCCCCACACCCCTTAATCACACCCCTCCCCCACACCTCTCCCTCATACCCCTCCCTTACACCCATCCTCCACACACCCTCCACACGCCAACCTCCCCCACACCCCTCCCTAAAACCCCTCCCCCACACACCTTCCCTCACAAACCCCTCCACCCATACCCTTCCCCACAAACCCCTCCCAACATCCCCCACGCGCCTCCCCTACACCACACTCCCCCACGCACCCCTCCCCCACTCTTTCCTCCCCCACATCAGGCTCCCTCTCCCCCTCCCCAACACCACCACCCCACACACCCCTCACCACACCCCCTCCCTCCCCACACAAGCCTCCCCCATTCCACCTCCCACACACCCCTCATCATACCCCCTCCCATTCCCCCACACCCCCTCATTTTTTACCCTCCTCTCTCCCTGCTACTCTACCTGCTACCCTCCCTCCTTACCCCCCTGCTGCCCTACCAGCTACCCTAGTTTCTACCCTCCCTGCTCCTCTCCCTACCCTTCCTGCTACCTCCCTTGCTACCCACCCTGCTTCCCACCCTGCTACCCTCCCAGCTACCCACCCTGTTATCCTTCCTGCTACCCTCCCTGCTACCCACCCTGCTACCCACCCTGCTACCCAACCTGCTACCCAACCTGCTACCCACCCAGCTACCCACCCTGCTACCCTCTCTGCTACCCTCCCTGCTACTACCCACCCTGCTACCCTCCCTGCTACCCACCCTGCTACCCTCTCTGCCTCCCTGCTACCCACCCTGCTACCCACCCTGCTACCCTCTCTGCTTCCCTCCCTGCTACCCACCTTGCTGCCCACCCTGCTACCCTCCCTGCTACCCTCCCTGCTACCCTCCCTGCTAACCACCTGCTACCCACTTAGCTACCCACCCTGCTGCCTACTCTGCTACCCTCAATGCTACCCTCCCTGCTACCCACCCTGTTACCCTCCCTGCTAACCACCTGCTACCCACCTAGCTACCCACCCTGCTACCTACTCTGCTACCCTCCATGCTACCCTCCCTGCTACCCACCTGCTACCCTCCCTGCTACCCTCCCTACTACCCACCCTACTACCCACCCTCCTACCCACCCTGCTACCCTCCCTGCTACCCACCCTGCTACCCACCCTGCTACCCTCTCTGCTTCCCTCCCTGCTACCCACCTTGCTGCCCACCCTGCTACCCTCCCTGCTACCCTCCCTGCTACCCTCCCTGCTAACCACCTGCTACCTACTTAGCTACCCACCCTGCTGCCTACTCTGCTACCCTCCCTGCTACCCTCCCTGCTACCCACCCTGTTACCCTCCCGGCTAACCACCTGCTACCCACCTAGCTACCCACCCTGCTACCTACTCTGCTACCCTCCCTGCTACCCACCCTGCTGCCTACTCTGCTACCCTCCCTGCTACCCTCCCTGCTACCCACCCTGTTACCCTCCCTGCTAACCACCTGCTACCCACCTAGCTACCCACCCTGCTACCCACCCGGCTACCCACCCTGCTACCCACCTGCTGCCCTCCCTGCTACCCTCCCTGCTACCCACCCTGCTACCCAACCTGCTACCCACCCTGCTATCCTCCCTGCTACCCTCCCTGCTACCCACCCTGCTACCCTCCCTGCTACCCACCCTGCTACGCACCCTGCTACCCACCCTGCTACCCACCCTGCTACCCACCTGCTACCCACCCTGCTACCCTCCCTGCTACCCACCTGCTACCCATCCTGCTACCCACCCTGCTACTCATCTGCTACCCACCCTGCTACCCACCCTGCTACCCACTCTGCTATCCACCTGCTACCCACCCTGCTACCCACCTGCTACCCACCCTGCTACCCACATGCTACCCACCCTGCTACCCACCCTGCTACCCACCCTGCTACCCACCCTGCTTCCCACCTTGCTACCCACCCTGCTACCCACCCTGCTATCCACCTGCTACCCACCCTGCTACCCACCCTGCTACCCACCCTGCTATCCACCTGCTACCCACCCTGCTACCCACCTGCTACCCACCCTGCTACCCACATGCTACCCACCCTGCTACCCACCTGCTACCCACCCTGCTACCCTCCCTGCTACTCACCTGCTGCCCATCCTGCTACCCACCCTGCTACTCATCTGCTACCCACCCTGCTACCCACCCTGCTACCCACCTGCTACCCATCCTGCTACCCACCCTGCTACTCATCTGCTACCCACCCAGCTACCCACCTTGCTACCCACCCTGCTACCCAACCTGCTTCCCTCCCTGCTACCCACCTGCTACCCATCCTGCTACCCACCCTGCTACTCATCTGCTACCCACCCTGCTACCCACCCTGCTACCCACCCTGCTACCCACCTGCTACCCATCCTGCTACCCACCCTGCTACTCGTCTGGTACCCACCCTGCTACCCACCCTGCTACCCACCTGCTACCCACCCTGCTACCCACCCTGCTACCCACATGCTACCCACCCTGCTACCCACCTGCTACCCACCCTGCTACCCACCCTGCTATCCACCTGCTACCCACCCTGCTACCCACCTGCTACCCACCCTGCTACCCACCCTGCAGATAAAAAACACAGTTTGAGTCACCAGCGTTTGGTATCGATTTTGCTACTCAAAGTTGATAGTTCCTATCAAGTCCCATTGTGACCACCACCACCACTACCACCATTATCACCACCACCATCACTGTTCTGGTGGTAGTGGTGGTGGTAGTAATGGTGGTAGTAGTGGTAGTGGTGATTCTAGTACCGAAGACGATGCTAGTACTACAGAACTAGCAACAATGAAGGAGCTCTCAGTTTTGAACCACTAGAAGACAGAAACGTGCAGACTGGCCGAGCTGTGTACAAACATGGACACTGTGGACAGAACAACTAATTGAGCATGAAAATTTGACCATAAAAAATGTAAAAACAGTGATTTGAGGGGCTGGTGAGGGGCTGGTGAGGGGCTGGTGAGGGGCTGGTGAAGGGCTGGTGAGGGGCTGGTGAGGGGCTGGTGAGGGGTTGGTGAGGGGCTGGTGAGGGGCTGGTGAGGGGCTGGTGAGGGGCTGGTGAGGGGCTGGTGAGGGGTTGGTGAGGGGCTGGTGAGGGGCTGGTGTGGGGGTGGTGAGGGGCTGGTGAGGGGGTGGTGAGGGGTTGGTGAGGGGCTGGTGAGGGGCTGGTGAGGGGTTGGTGCGGGGCTGGTGTGGGGTTGGTGAGGGGTTGGTGAGGGGCTGGTGAGGGGCTGGTGAGGGGCTGGTGAGGGGCTGGTGAGGGGCTGGTGAGGGGCTGGTGAGGGGCTGGTGAGGGGCTGGTGAGGGGCTGGTGAGGGGCTGGTGAGGGGCTGGTGAGGGGCTGGTGAGGGGCTGGTGAGGGGCTGGTGAGGGGTTGGTGAGGGGGTGGTGAGGGGCTGGTGTGGGGTTGGTGAGGGGCTGGTGAGGGGTTGGTGAGGGGTTGGTGAGGGGCTGGTGAGGGGCTGGTGAGGGGCTGGTGAGGGGCTGGTGAGGGGCTGGTGAGGGGCTGGTGAGTGGCTGGTGAGGGGCTGGTGAGGGGCTGGTGAGGGGCGGGTGAGGGGCGGGTGCGGGGCTGGTGAGGGGTTGGTGTGGGGCTGGTGAGGGGCTGGTGAGGGGCTGGTGAGGGGCTGGTGAGGAGCTGGTGAGGGGCTGGTGAGGGGCTGGTGAGGGGCTAGTGTTACTGTACCTCCAGCATGGTTAGTGACTCATTGTTAGTAACATGGGTCACTAACCATGGGTCACTAACCATGGGTCACTACCCGTGGGTCACTAACCATGCGTCACTAACCGTGAGTCACTCATATGCGTCACTAATCATGGGTCACTAACCATGGGTCACTAACCATGGGTCACTAATAATGGGTCACTAACCATGGGTCACCAACCATGGGTCACTAACCATGGGTCACTAACCATGAGTCACTAACCGTGGGTCACTAGCCATCGGTCACTAACCATGGGTCACTAACCATGGGTCACTAACCATGGGTCACCACCCATGGGTCACTAACCATGGGTCACTAACCATGGGCCACTAAACATGGGTCACTAACCATGGGTCACTAACCGTGGGTCACCAACCATGGGTCACAAATATGCGTCACTAACCATGGGTCACTAGCCATGGGTTACTAACCATGGGTCACTAACCATAGGTCACTAACCGTGGGTCACTAACCATGGGTCACTAACCATGGATCACTAACCGTGGGTTACTAACCATGGGTCACTAACCGTGGGTTACTAACAATGTGTCACTAACCATGGGTCACTAACCATAGGTCACTAACCATGGGTCACCAACCGTGGGTCACTAACCGTGGGTCACTAACCATGGGTCACTAACCATGGATCACTAACCATGGGTCACCACCCATGGGTCACTAACCATGGGTCACTAACCATGGGCCATTAAACATGGGTCACTAACCATGGGTCACTAACCGTGGGTCACCAACCATGGGTCACAAATATGCGTCACTAACCGTGGGTCACTAGCCATGGGTCACTAACCATGGGTCACTAACCATAGGTCACTAACCGTGGGTCACTAACCATGGGTCACTAACCATGGGTCACTAACCGTGGGTTACTAATCATGGGTCACTAACCGTGGGTTACTAACCATGGGTCACTAACCGTGGGTCACCAACAATGGGTCACTAACCATGGGTCACTAACTGTGGGTCACTAACCATGGGTCACTAACCATGGGTCACTAACCATGGGTCACCAACCATGGGTCTCTAACCATGGGTCACTAACCATGGGTCACTAACCATGTGTCACTAACCGTGGGTTACTAACAATGTGTCACTAACCATGGGTCACTAACCATAGGTCACTAACCATGGGTCACCAACCGTGGGTCACTAACCGTGGGTCACTAACCATGGGTCACTAACCATGGGTCACTATGGGTCACCAACCATGGGTCACCAACCATGGACCACTAACCGTGGGTCACCAAACATAGGTCACTAACTATGGGTCACCAACCATGGGTCACTAACCGTGTGTCACTAACCGTGTGTCACTAACCGTGGGTCACTAACCGTGTGTCACTAACCGTGTGTCACTAACCGTGGGTCACTAACCGTGTGTCACTAACCGTGGGTCACTAACCGTGTGTCACTAACTGTGGGTCACTAACCGTGGGTCACTAACCGTGGGTCACTAACCATGGGTCACTAACCATGAGTCACTATGGGTCACCAACCATGGGTCACCAACCATGGACCACTAACCGTGGGTCACCAAACATAGGTCACTAACTATGGGTCACCAACCATGGGTCACTAACCGTGTGTCACTAACCGTGTGTCACTAACCGTGGGTCACTAACCGTGTGTCACTAACCGTGTGTCACTAACCGTGGGTCACTAACCGTGTGTCACTAACCGTGGGTCACTAACCGTGGGTCACTAACCGTGGGTCACTAACCGTGGGTCACTAACCGTGTGTCACTAACCGTGGGTCACTAACCGTGGGCCACTAACCGTGTGTCACTAACCGTGTGTCACTAACCGTGGGTCACTAACCGTGTGTCACTAACTGTGGGTCACTAACCGTGGGTCACTAACCGTGGGTCACTAACCGTGTGTCACTAACTGTGGGTCACTAACCGTGTGTCACTAACCGTGTGTCAGTAACCGTGTGTCACTAACCGTGGGTCACTAACCGTGGGTCACTAACCGTGGGTCACTAACCGTGGGTCACTAACCGTGGGTCACTAACCGTGGGTCACTAACCGTGGGTCACTAACTGTGGGTCACTAACCGTGTGTCACTAACCGTGGGTCACTAACCGTGGGTCACTAACCGTGGGTCACTAACCGTGGGTCACTAACCGTGGGTCACTAACCGTGGGTCACTAACCGTGGGTCACTAACCGTGGGTCACTAACCATGGGTCACTAACCATAGTAGTAACCACCACACTAAGCTTAACCATTTTTTCAGCTCCAGGAAGGAGATAAATGGCAGGATATTACAAAAAGTATAATGTGCCACCACCAGTGCCACCACCACTACCACCACCACTACCATCACCACTACTACCACCACTACTACCACCACTACTACCACCAATACTACCACCAATACCACCACCACTATCACCACAACTACTACCTCTTGGGTGCCGGTATTTTACTCTCCCACACCCCACAACCATAGCATGTGGCCCTTCCACACTCAACAACCGCGATATGGGGCCCTCCCACACTCCCCAACCACGATATGGAGCCCTCCCACTCTCCACAACCACGATATGGAGCCCTCCCACACTCCACAACCACGATATGGGGCCCTCCAACACTCCACAACCACGATATGGAGCCCTCCCACACTCCACAACCACGATATGGGGCCCTCCCACACTCCCCAACCACGATATGGAGCCCTCCCACACTCCACAACCATCATATGTGGCCCTCCCACATTCCACAACCACGATATGGAGCCCTCCCACACCCCATAACCATCATATGGGGCCCTCCCACACTCCACAACCACTATATGGAGCCCTCCCACTCTCCACAACCAAGATGTGGGGCCCTCCCACACTCCACAAGCACGATATTGGGTCCTCCCACACTCCTCAACCACGATATGGGGCCCTCCCGCACTCCACAACCACGATATTGGGGCCTCCCACACTCCAAAACCACGGTATGGGGCCCTCCCACACTCCACAACCACGATATGGAGCCCTCCCACACTCCACAGCCACGATATAGGGCCCTCCCACACTCCACAACCACGATATAGGGCCCTCCCACACTCCACAACCACGATATTGGGCCCTCCCACACTCCACAACCACGATATTGGGCCCTCCCACACTCCACAACCACGATATGGGGCCCTCCCACACTCCACAACCACGATATGGAGCCCTCCCACACTCCACAACCACGATATGGAGCCTTCCCACACTCCACAGCCACGATATAGGGCCCTCCCACACTCCACAACCACGATATGGGGCCCTCCTACACTCCACAACCACGATATGGGGCCCTCCCACACTCCACAACCACGATATGGGGCCCTCCCACACTCCACAACCACGATATGGGGCCCTCCCACACTCCACAGCCACGATATAGGGCCCTCCCACACTCAACAACCACGATATAGGGCCCTCCTACACTCCACAACCACGATATGGAGCCCTCCCACACTCCACAGCCACGATATAGGGCCCTCCCACACTCCACAACCACGATATGGGGCCCTCCTACACTCCACAACCACGATATGGAGCCCTCCCACACTCCACAACCACGATATGGAGCCCTCCCACACTCCACAACCACATATATACCAACAACAAAATACCGGCTATCAGTAGATATCTTGCGGAGTCGAATGCAGTGTACGCAGGTCTCACAGAGACTCACACTACTGGTCACTTGGGCAGCGAAATGTAGATACCAGGATACAACTTAGTAGAGAGTAAAGCAACTGGCAACGATAGGTGATGTTGACCTGTACGTCAAAGCGTCGCTCGTTTCCACAGAGTTACTGATCACCACAAATGATGTAGTTGAAGTCAAGCCAGTGAAGAGTGACAAGCACAATCTGGCCACTGTGGTTGTGTATAAGCCGCCAGATACAACGTACCAAGTGTTTAAGATCAGTTATGGGAAACTGAATAATGTCTGGGAAATGTTTTAACCCCAGCCCCAAGTATCTTGTTGCTTGGTGATTTCTAGTTTAGTCCTTTAAAAAAGAATGTGGTACATAGTGTAAGAGGAGAGATAATCCCGAGAGGCAGGGCAGACGAGCAGTCACACTCCAGTCAACCAGTAAAAATATAACTTGGCCCTAAGATAGCAAATATTGGAGCCTACAAGACTAGTGTATATCCTGGATCTTATGTTCACAAACACTGATGATCCATTATGAAATACAAAGGTTACTGGCTGTTTATTTCTTTTCATCAAACACAAGTTTAACACATTTGTTTGTGTTGCCCCTTGTTACTACCTTCTCCTCTGCAACACTGAACTTTGTGGTCAAGTGTTCCATTATTTACTGTTTCCTTCTAACACACTTCCGCATCTCGTGCAGTAACACACTTACTGCATCTCGTGTAGTAACACACTTACTGCATCTCGTACAGTAACACACTTACTGCATCTCGTGCAGTAACACACTTACTGCATCTCGTGCAGTAACACACTTACTGCATCTCATGCAGTAACACACTTACTGCATCTCGTGCAGTAACACACTTACTGCATCTCATGCAGTAACACACTTACTGCATCTCGTGCAGTAACACACTTACTGCATCTCATGCAGTAACACACTTACTGCATCTCGTACAGTAACACACTTACTGCATCTCGTGCAGTAACACACTTACTTCATCTCGTGCAGTAACACACTTACTGCATCTCGTGCAGTAACACACTTACTGCATCTCATGCAGTAACACACTTACTGCATCTCGTGCAGTAACACACTTACTGCATCTCGTGCAGTAACACACTTACTGCATCTCGTACAGTAACACACTTACTGCATCTCATGCAGTAACACACTTACTGCATCTCGTGCAGTAACACACTTACTGCATCTCGTGCAGTAACACACTTACTGCATCTCGTGCAGTAACACACTTACTGCATCTCGTGCAGTAACACACTTACTGCATCTCGTGCAGTAACACACTTACTGCATCTCGTGCAGTAACACACTTACTGCATCTCGTGCAGTAACACACTTACTGCATCTCGTACAGTAACACACCAACACAACACCATCACAACACCATCACAACACCATCACAACACCATCACAACACCATCACAACACCAACACAACACCATCACAACACCAACACAACACCATCACAACACCATCACAACACCAACACAACACCATCACAACACCATCACAACACCATCACAACACCATCACAACACCATCACAACACCAACACAACACCATCACAACACCAACACAACACCATCACAACACCATCACAACACCAACACAACACCATCACAACACCATCACAACACCATCACAACACAATCACAACACCATCACAACACCAACACAACACCATCACAACACCAACACAACACCATCACAACACCATTACAACACCATCACAACACCATCACAACACCATCATAACACCATCACAACACCAGCACAACACCATCACAACACCAACACAACACCATCACAACACCAACACAACACCATCACAACACCATCACAACACCATCACAACACCATCACAACACCATCACAACACCAACACAACACCATCACAACACCAACACAACACCATCACAACACCATCAGAACACCATCACAACACCATCAACAACACCATCACCAACACCATCACAACACCATCAACAACACCATCACAACACCATCACAACACCATCATAACACCATCAACAACACCATCAACAACACCATCACCAACACCATCACAACACCATCACAACACCACCTGGTAGGCCGCCACTGCAGGCTTGATCCGCCGTCTCTTCACAACACCATCAACAACACCATCACAACACCATCAACAACACCATCACAACACCATCACAACACCATCACAACACCATCACAACACCAACACAACACCATCACAACACCATCATCAACACCATCACAACACCATCACAACACTATCACAACACCATCACAACACCATCACAACACCATCACAACACCATCACAACACCATCACAACACCAACACCATCACAACACCATCAACAACACCATCACAACACCATCACAACACCAACACCATCACAACACCATCAAGAACACCATCACAACACCATCACAACACCATCAAGAACACCATCACAACACCAACACAACACCATCACAACACCATCACAACACCATCAACAACACCATCACAACACCATCACAACACCATCAACAACACCATCACAACACCAACACAACACCATCACAACACCATCACAACACCATCAACAACACCATCACAACACCATCACAACGCCATCACAACCCCATCACAACACCAACACCATCACAACACCATCACAACACCATCACAACACCATCACAACACCAACACAACACCACCACAACACCGTCACAACACCGTCACAACACCATCACAACACCATCACAACACCATCAACAACACCATCACAACACCAACACAACACCATCACAACACCATCACAACACCATCAACAACACCATCACAACACCATCACAACGCCATCACAACCCCATCACAACACCAACACCATCACAACACCATCACAACACCATCACAACACCATCACAACACCAACACAACACCATCACAACACCATCACAACACCATCACAACACCATCACAACACGAACACAACACCATCACAACACCATCAACAACACCATCACAACACCATCACAACACCATCAACAACACTCTCACAACACCAACACCATCACAACACCATCACAACACCATCACAACACCACCTGGTAGGCCGCCACTGCAGGCTTGATCCGCCGTCTCTTCACAACACCAACACAACACCATCGCAACACCATCAACAACACTATCACAACACCATCACAACACCATCACAACACCATTACAACACCATCAACAACACCATCAACAACACCATCACAACACCATCAACAACACCATCACAACACCATCACAACACCATCCCAACACCATCAACAGCACCATCACAACACCATCACAACACCACCTGGTAGGCCGCCACTGCAGGCTTGATCCGCCGTCTCTTCACAGCACCATCAACAACACCATCACAACACCATCACAACACCATCACAACACCATCACAACACCTGGTAGGCCGCCACTGCAGGCTTGATCCGCCGTCTCGTCACAACACCATCACAACACCATCAACAACACCATCACAACACCATCACCAACACCATCAACAACACCATCACAACACCATCACAACACCATCACAACACCATCACAACACTTGGTAGGCCGCCACTGCAGGCTTGATCCGCCGTCTCGTCACAACACCATCACAACACCATCAACAACACCATCACAACACCATCACCAACACCATCAACAACACCATCACAACACCATCACAACACCATCACAACACCATCACAACACCATCACAACACCTGGTAGGCCGCCACTGCAGGCTTGATCCTCCGTCTCGTCACAACACCATCACAACACCATCAACAACACCATCACAACACCATCACCAACACCATCAACAACACCATCACAACACCATCACAACACCATCAACAACACCATCACAACACCATCACAACACCATCACAACACCATCACAACACCTGGTAAGCCGCCACTGCAGGCTTGATCCGCCGTCTCGTCACAACACCATCACAACACCATCAACAACACCATCACAACACCATCACCAACACCATCAACAACACCATCACAACACCATCAACAACACCATCAACAACACCATCACAACACCATCACAACACCATCACAACACCATCACAACACCTGGTAGGCCGCCACTGCAGGCTTGATCCGCCGTCTCGTCACAACACCATCACAACACCATCAACAACACCATCACAACACCATCACAACACCATCACAACACCATCACAACACCATCACAACACCATCACAACACCTGGTAGGCCGCCACTGCAGGCTTGATCCGCCGTCTCGTCACAACACCATCACAACACCATCAACAACACCATCACAACACCATCAACAACACCATCAACAACACCATCACAACACCATCACAACACCATCAACAACACCATCACAACACCATCACAACACCATCACAACACCATCACAACACCTGGTAGGCCGCCACTGCAGGCTTGATCCGCCGTCTCGTCACAACACCATCACAACACCATCAACAACACCATCACAACACCATCACAACACCATCACAACACCATCACAACACCTGGTAGGCCGCCACTGCAGGCTTGATCCGCCGTCTCGTCACAACACCATCACAACACCATCAACAACACCATCACAACACCATCAACAACACCATCAACAACACCATCACAACACCATCACAACACCATCAACAACACCATCACAACACCATCACAACACCATCACAACACCATCACAACACCTGGTAGGCCGCCACTGCAGGCTTGATCATCCGTCTCGTCACAACAA
>NC_091328.1:1839270-1841770 GCF_038502225.1 Cherax quadricarinatus | reverse complement strand
CCAGATCACTCACTACTGGGTCAAGGGAGGAGCCAGAGATATGAGTAGGGAAATCAACAAAGTTTCTCATGTCAAACACTGCAAGAAGGTCATCAAAGTCCCTCTGTATAAGGTGCTGGTTGAGGTCACCAACAATTATAATATGTTGACAGTTGTGTTGTAGCAGAAGGGAGTCAATATTTTCCATTAGGAAGTTGATAGGGTCTGCATGTTGCCACTGAGGTCTGTACATTGCACATGCTAGTACAGAGGTACTAGTGTTTATACAGAGCTTGAAGAACATCATTTCAAGATGTGTAGGGGTGGCAACATCTATGTGCTGGGCATGAACACTTTTAGAGAAGCACACAGCAACACCACCTCCTTGCCCTTGCCTCTCTCTCCCTCTCTCTCTCCCTCTCTCTCTCTCTCTCCCTCTCTCTCCCTCTCTCTCTCTCTCCCTCTCTCTCTCTCTCTCTCTCTCTCTCTCTCTCTCTCTCTCTCTCTCTCTCTCTCTCTCTCTCTCTCTCTCTCTCTCTCTCTCTCTCTCTCTCTCTCTCTCTCTCTCTCTCTCTCTCTCTCTCTTTCTATCTCTCTCTCTCTTTCTCTCTGTACAGCTTTAGCGGATACCTGCTTGTTCCTAGGGATACTGGGCGTGTCTGGGTATCCCTAGCTTGTTGTTAGGGATCCTGGGTGTGTCTGGGTATCCTTAGTTTGTTTCTGGGGATCCTGGGTGTGTGAGTATCCCTAGCTTGTTGCTAGGGATCGTGGGTGTGTCTGGGTATCCCTAGCTTGTTGCTAAGGATCGTGGGTGTGTCTGGGTATCCCTAGCTTCTTGCTAGGATCGTTGGTGTGTCTGAGTATCCCTAGCGTGTTGCTAGAGATCGTGGGTGTGTCTGGGTATCCCTAGCTTGTTGCTAGGAATCGTGGGTGTGTCTGAGTATCCCTAGCTTGTTGCTATTGATCGTGGGTATGTCTGAGTATCCCTAGCTTGTTGGCAGAGATCGTGGATGTGTCTGGGTATCCCTAGCTTGTTGCTAGGGATCATGGGTGTGTTTCGGTATCCCTAGTTTGTTGTTAGGGATCGTGGGTGTGTCTTGGAATCCTTAGCTGGTTGCTAGGTATCCTGGGTGTATGTGTGTGAGTATCCCTACGTTGTTGCTAGAGATCATTGGGTTGTGAAGGGTATCCCTAGCGTGTTGCTAGGGATCTCTCTCTCTCTCTCTCTCTCTCTCTCTCTCTCTCTCTCTCTCTCTCTCTCTCTCTCTCTCTCTCTCTCTTCCCTCCCTTTGCAGGGAGCGATGACCTGGTCAGTTCAGAGTCTCTGAACATTTTCTCTCATAACAAACGAAGATCACCAGGACATCCAGTTCTATCTCTAAGAACAAACGAAGATCACCAGGACATCCAGTTCTATCTTGAAGAACATCGAGAACTTGAAGAACTAGTCGAAGTTGAAGAACATGGAGAACTTGTAGAACTTGGAGAACCTGGAGTGAGTCCATGAGTCGAAACAGCGGATAGAAACTTTGTGGCAGGAGAGGCAACATGAACGTGTGTGAGGAAACCTGCTGCTAACAGAATTACAGCAAACTGGAATGATCTGTCAGGTAGTGTTGAAACTCTTGTATAAATCTTAGTTAAATCGGAGACAGGACGAGGTTGAATAAAGAGTAAATGAGAAGGGAAGGAAACCGAAAGAAGATAGAGAGAGAGAAAGTAAGAGAGGAAGAGGAAGACAGACAGACGAAACGAACAGATCACTGGAAAAAAAATTATAAGGAAAGTATAAGAAGACGAGGAAGGTGAGTAAAAATAAATAGAAGGAAAACGTCGGAAGGAAAAATAGAGAGAGGGGGAAAAAAGTTGTCTCGTGAGGTGGCGGAGAGAGTAAGAGATATCCTGAAGGACTCCTTGAGAGTCCTTCATCTCTCTCTCTCTCTCTCTCTCTCTCTCTCTCTCTCTCTCTCTCTCTCTCTCTCTCTCTCTCTCTCTCTCTCTCTCTCTCTCTCTCTCTCTCTCTCTCTCTCTCTCTCTCTCTCTCTCTCTCTCTCTCTCACTCTCTCTTTCTTTTCTGGAGATCTGTCCACCCTCCTGGTTACTGAGACTCGTACTGTTTCTCCTGTCAACCAGAGTTAATACTCACCACCGTAAATCATAATGATGATGATGATGATAATGATGATAATGATAATAATGATAATAATGATAATAATAATAATGATAATAATAATAATAATAATAATAATAATAATAATAATAATAATAATAATAATAATAATAATAATAATAATAATAATAATGATAATAATAATAATAATAATAATTATTATTATTATTATTATTATTATTATTATTATTATTATTATTATTATTATTATTATTATTATTATTGTTAACGAGAATACTGTAAAATTTCTTGTGAAATTCCAAAACTGTTGTCTAACATAATGCTTCCGCTTATTCCTCCATGCTTTCCCCTCTCTTCCCCTCCTTTTCCCACTCTCCCTTCCATCCCCCT
>NC_091328.1:1816770-1834270 GCF_038502225.1 Cherax quadricarinatus | reverse complement strand
ATATATATATATATATATATATATATATATATATATATATATATATATATATATATATATATATATATATATATATTCACTCAGCCTGCTACAGGTGTTTACCAAAATGGAGGCAGGACACACCTGCTTATATCAGCCCCATCAACAATAGCTGCAGGTTTGGACCAATAGAGAGGCAGGACACACCTGGTTACCTTGGATACAGTTGAGAGCCGCGGGTTCAGAACTTAAAGGGGGAGCCACAACACCAGCCCTGGAGAGAAGCAAAACACCTGTCCTATTGGAACACTTTCTATCACACTGAACAAAACAGGAGTAACACCTGTTGTCTTTCGTGTGTTCCATAAGGTGTCCTCAGAGAGTGTTATTGTAAGTGTACTGGAGGTTATGACCTCCAGTACACTTGTACTTAAGGTTATGACCTCCGTTGCAGTGTACTGGAGGCTAGGGAATTGCTACGATTCCCTAAACTACTGCTACTACTACTACTATTATTAATACTACTACTATTACTACTACTACTATTTCTACTACTACTACTATTGATACTATTATTATTTCTACTACTACAACAACAACAACAATTACAACAAAATTAATACTGACTCTAACACTCTACAACAATTGTGACAAACTTGAGTGCTTATCCAGACAGAGAGAAGTTCAATCTAGGTATGAGTCCCCACTTGACTACCTAACAAGGTGAGTAGGTGCCTTGTAGGTGAGTAGGTGCCTTGTAGGGTGAGCTAACAGCCTTGAGATTGTCTTGTTAAGCTTAATTAACAAGGCTGGTAGCGAGAGGTGGTCCTAATTGCTTGTTAGATGCAATTAATAAAAATTTTGATTAAGAGGCCGGAATGGATGACCATATTTTTCGTTTTCTTTTCGTGATATACTGGCTTGTTTATGGTTGATGTGGGTTGTTTATGGTTGATGTGGGTTGATTGTGGTTGATGTGGCTTGTTTATGGTTGATGTGGGTTGTTTGTGGTTGATGTGGCTTGTTTATGGTTGATGTGGCTTGTTTATGGTTGATGTGGCTTGTTTATGGTTGATGTGGGTTGTTTATGGTTGATGTGGGTTGATTGTGGTTGATGTGGCTTGTTTATGGTTGATGTGGGTTGTTTGTGGTTGATGTGGCTTGTTTATGGTTGATGTGGCTTGTTTATGGTTGATGTGGCTTGTTTATGGTTGATGTGGCTTGTTTATGGTTGATGTGGGTTGTTTATGGTTGATGTGGCTTGTTTATGGTTGATGTGGGTTGTTTGTGGTTGATGTGGGTTGTTTGTGGTTGATGTGGGTTGTTTGTGGTTGATGTGGGTTGTTTGTGGTTGATGTGGGCTGTTTGTGGTTGATGTGGGTTGTTTGTGGTTGA
This sequence comes from Cherax quadricarinatus, assembly GCF_038502225.1. Classification (NCBI taxonomy): domain Eukaryota; kingdom Metazoa; phylum Arthropoda; class Malacostraca; order Decapoda; family Parastacidae; genus Cherax; species Cherax quadricarinatus. The sequence continues at coordinate 1,832,896 of NC_091328.1, read as the reverse complement.
TGTGGGTTGTTTGTGGTTGATGTGAGTTGTTTGTGGTTGATGTGGGTTGTTCGTGGTTGATGTGGGTTGTTTGTGGTTGATGTGGGTTGTTTGTGGTTGATGTGGCTTGTTTGTGGTTGATGTTGGTTGTTTGTGGTTGATGTGGGTTGTTTGTGGTTGATGTGGGTTGTTTGTGGTTGATGTGGGTTGTTTGTGGTTGATGTGGGTTGTTTGTGGTTGATGTGGCTTGTTTATGGTTGATGTGGGTTGTTTGTGGTTGATGTGGGTTGTTTGTGGTTGATGTGGGTTGTTTGTGGTTGATGTGGCTTGTTTGTGGTTGATGTGGGTTGTTTGTGGTCGATGTGGGTTGTTTGTGGTTGATGTGGGTTGTTTGTGGTTGATGTGGGTTGATTGTGGTTGATGTGGGTTGTTTGTGGTTGATGTGGGTTGTTTGTGGTTGATGTGGGTTGTTTGTGGTTGATGTGGGTTGTTTGTGGTTGATGTGGGTTGTTTGTGGTTGATGTGGGTTGTTTGTGGTTGATGTGGGTTGTTTGTGGTTGATGTGGCTTGTTTGTGGTTGATGTGGGTTGTTTGTGGTTGATGTGGGTTGTTTGTCGTTGATGTAGGTTGTTTGTGGTTGATGTGGGTTGTTTGTGGTTGGTGTGGGTTGTTTGTGGTTGATGTGGGTTGTTTGTGGTTGATGTGGGTTGTTTGTGGTTGATGTGGGTTGTTTGTGGTTGATGTGGGTTGTTTGTGGTTGATGTGGGTTGTTTGTGGTTGATGTGGGTTGTTTGTGGTTGATGTGGGTTGTTTGTGGTTGGTGTGGGTTGTTTGTGGTTGATGTGGGTTGTTTGTGGTTGATGTGGGTTGTTTGTGGTTGATGTGGGTTGTTTGTGGTTGATGTGGGTTGTTTGTGGTTGATGTGGGTTGTTTGTGGTTGATGTGGGTTGTTTGTGGTTGTTGTGGGTTGTTTGTGGTTGATGTGGGTTGTTTGTGGTTGATGTGGGTTGTTTGTGGTTGATGTGGGTTGTTTGTGGTTGATGTGGGTTGTTTGTGGTTGATGTGGATTGTTTGTGGTTGATGTAGGTTGTTTGTGGTTGTTGTGGGTTGTTTGTGGTTGATGTGAGTTGTTTGTGGTTGATGTGGGTTGTTTGTGGTTGATGTGGGTTGTTTGTGGTTGATGTGGGTTGTTTGTGGTTGATGTGGGTTGTTTGTGGTTGATGTGGGTTGTTTGTGGTTGATGTGGCTTGTTTGTGGTTGATGTGGGTTGTTTGTGGTTGTTGTTGCTTTTGTGGTTGTGACTGTTGTTTCTGTTACAGTAGTTGATCCTACTGTTGTTTTTGCTGGTGTTGTTGTGGTAACGCTACTGCCATCGCCACCACCACAACTACCACAACTACAACAACAACTACCACAATCATCACTCAACCAACCAACCATACACAACACCAAACACCTCATCGTCACATCCACCATTTTCAAAGCATCGGTCAACTCAAAATCCATCAGTAGAAACACTCCACCAGGATCACTGAGAGAGCTTCGCTTTTCTCCTGATTGAAAAACGAAACCAGTTTATATATATAAATTATATAAACGCAGAGGAAAAAAATGATTCATTTTCACTCTCCACATACACACGCAAACACACACACACACACACACACACACACACACACACACACACGCGCGCGCACCTAGTAGCGACCAGAAAAGAGGCGGGGCCAGGAGCTGAAAAATTTCTCTCCTTAATTCTCCTGTTGCTGCCTTTGCAACATTGCACAGCTCCTGATGACTCACTGAGAAGTGTGAAAGTACCTACTTGAGCTTAGATTTCCACCCCCCGTAACTTGTCTTGCATATAAATATATATGTCGTGCCGAATAGGCAGAACTTGCGATCTTGGCTTAAATAGCAACGTTCATCTTGCCATATAGGACAAGTGAAAATTTGTGTATGCAATAATTTCGCCAAAATCATTCTGAACCTAACGAAAAAAATATATTTCACTCTGTTTAGTATTAAATTATTGTAAACAAATCTAAAATATATTTAGTTGGGTTAGGCTAAAATAAATTGTTCTTGTTGTAATGAGGTTAGGTAAGTTTTCTAAGATACTTTTGGTGCAAAATTAAAAATTTTTACATTAACATTAATGAAAAAATATATCTTTAAACGTATAAGAGAAAATTTTAGAAAAGACTTAATATTAAATGAGTTCTTGCTAATTGACCAGTTTTACATATTCGGCACGACATATATATATATATATATATATATATATATATATATATATATATATATATATATATATATATATATATATATATATATATATATATATATATATATATATGTTAGTTACCATTTTGTCCAAGGCACATGTCGATTAGACACTAGGCCTGTTGTGTGTGTAGGTGTGTGTGTGTGTGGAGGTGTGTGTGTAGGTGTGTGTGTGTAGGTGTGTGTGTGTGTAGGTGTGTGTGTGTAGGTGTGTGTGTGTAGGTGTGTGTGTGTAGGTGTGTGTGTGTAGGTGTGTGTGTGTAGGTGTGTGTGTGTAGGTGTGTGTGTATGAGTGAGTGTGTGTGTGTGTGTGTATTCACACACACATGTGTACTAGGTATAAGTGAGTGAGTGAGTGTGTGTGTGTGTGTGTGTGTGTGTGTGTGTGTGTGTGTGTGTGTGTGCAAGGAGGATGAGAATAAGAGGGGAAATACGTGAGTGATAAATACGGAGGGTGGAAGATGGAGGCAAATGATGATAGAAGGTGAGAGGGAAGGAGTGTGGAAAGGCTGTGTATAAGGATAGATGGAGAGAGAGAGAGAGAGAGAGACAGGGAGAGGGACTAGGAGCCGGTTACGGTGTTCACCTCTGTGGTGCCGCTTTAGGCTGTTAGCACCACCACCCTGGCTACTAGCACCACCACCCTGGCTACTAGCACCACCACCCTGGCTACTAGCACCACCACCCTGGCTACTAGCACCACCACCCTGGCTACTAGCACCACCACCCTGGCTACTAGCACCACCACCCTGGCTACTAGCACCACCACCCTGGCTACTAGTACCACCACCCTGGCTACTGGCACCACCACCCTGGCTACTAGCACCACCACCTGGCTACTAGCACCACCACCCTGGCTACTAGCACCACCACCCTGGCTGCTAGCACCACCACCCTGGCTACTAGCACCACCACTCTGGCTACTAGCACCACCACCCTGGCTACTAGCACCACCACCCTGGCTACTAGCACCACCACCCTGGCTACTAGCACCACCACCCTGGCTACTAGCACCACCACCCTGGCTACTAGCACCACCACCCTCGCTACTAGTACCACCACCCTGGCTACTGGCACCACAACCCTGGCTACTAGCACCACCACTCTGGCTACTAGCACCACCACCCTGGCTACTAGCACCACCACTCTGGCTACTAGCACCACCACCCCGGCTACTAGCACCACCACCCTGGCTACTAGCACCACCACCCTGGCTACTAGCACCACCACTCTGGCTACTAGCACCACCACTCTGGCTACTAGCACCACCACCCTGGCTACTGGCACCACCACCCTGGCTACTGGCACCACCACCCTGGCTACTAGCACCACCACCCTCGCTACTAGCACCACCACCCTGGCTACTAGCACCACCACCCTGGCTACTAGCACCACCACCCTGGCTACTAGCACCACCACCCTGGCTACTAGCACCACAACCCTGGCTACTAGCACCACCACTCTGGCTACTAGCACCACCACCCTGGCTACTAGCACCACCACCCTGGCTACTAGCACCACCACCCTGGCTACTAGCACCACCACCCTGGCTACTAGCACCACCACCCTGGCTACTAGCACCACCACCCTGGCTACTAGCACCACCACCCTGGCTACTAGCACCACCACCCTGGCTACTGGCACCACAACCCTGGCTACTAGCACCACCACCCTGGCTACTAGCACCACCACCCTGGCTACTAGTACCACCACCCTGGCTACTGGCACCACCACCCTGGCTACTAGCACCACCACTCTGGCTACTAGCACCACCACCCTGGCTACTAGCACCACCACTCTGGCTACTAGCACCACCACTCCGGCTACTAGCACCACCACCCTGGCTACTAGCACCACCACCCTGGCTACTAGCACCACCACTCTGGCTACTAGCACCACCACTCTGGCTACTAGCACCACCACCCTGGCTACTGGCACCACCACCCTGGCTACTGGCACCACCACCCTGGCTACTAGCACCACCACCCTGGCTACTAGCACCACCACCCTGGCTACTAGCACCACCACCCTGGCTACTAGCACCACCACCCTGGCTACTAGCACCACCACCCTGGCTACTAGCACCACCACCCTGGCTACTAGCACCACCACCCTGGCTACTAGCACCACCACCCTGGCTACTAGCACCATCACCCTGGCTACTAGCACCACCACCCTGGCTACTGGCACCACAACCCTGGCTACTAGCACCACCACCCTGTCTACTAGCACCACCACCCTGGCTACTAGCACCACCACCCTGGCTACTAGCACCACCACCCTGGCTACTAGCACCACAACCCTGGCTACTAGCACCACCACCCTGGCTACTAGCACCACCACCCTGGCTACTAGCACCACCACCCTGACTACTAGCACCACCACCCTGGCTACTAGCACCACCACCCTGGCTACTAGCACCACCACCCTGGCTACTAGCACCACCACCCTGGCAACTAGCACCACCACCCTGGCTACTAGCACCACCACCCTGGCTACTAGCACCACCACCCTGGCTACTGGCACCACAACCCTGGCTACTAGCACCACAGCCCTGGCTACTAGCACCACCACCCTGGCTACTAGCACCACCACCCTGGCTACTAGCACCACCACCCTGGCTACTAGTACCACCACCCTGGCTACTGGCACCACCACCCTGGCTACTAGCACCACCACTCTGGCTACTAGCACCACCACCCTGGCTACTTGCACCACCACTCTGGCTACTAGCACCACCACTCCGGCTACTAGCACCACCACCCTGGCTACTAGCACCACCACCCTGGCTACTAGCACCACCACTCTGGCTACTAGCACCACCACTCTGGCTACTAGCACCACCACCCTGGCTACTGGCACCACCACCCTGGCTACTGGCACCACCACCCTGGCTACTAGCACCACCACCCTGGCTACTAGCACCACCACCCTGGCTACTAGCACCACCACCCTGGCTACTAGCACCACCACCCTGGCTACTAGCACCACCACCCTGGCTACTAGCACCACCACCCTGGCTACTAGCACCACCACCCTGGCTACTAGCACCACCACCCTGGCTACTGGCACCACAACCCTGGCTACTAGCACCACAACCCTGGCTACTAGCACCACCACCCTGGCTACTAGCACCACCACCCTGGCTACTAGCACCACCACCCTGGCCACCACTAGACCTGTGCCCTCAATCAACTAACTGATGTCTACGACAAATTCCCTTCTACCTCAACTTGACTACCGCCACAGTATGTTGTGTGACCTCAGCTGGCACCATGACTCTTGTTATGGTGTCTAGTGACCTCAGCTGGCACCATGACTCTTGTTATGGTGTCTAGTGACCTCAGCTGGAACCATGACTCTTGTTATGGTGTCTAGTGACCTCAGCTAGCACCATGACTCTTGTTATGGCGTTTAGTGACTTCAGCTGGCACCATGACTCTTGTTATGGTGCCTAGTGACCTCAGCTGACACCATGACTCTTGTTATGGTGCCTAGTGACCTCCGCTGACACCATGACTCTTGTTATGGTGCCTAGTGACCTCAGCTGGCACCATGACTCTTATTATGGTGTTTAGTGACCTTAGCTGGCATCATGACTCTTGTTATGGTGTTTAGTGACCTCAGCTGGCACCATGACTCTTGTTATGGTGCCTAGTGACCTCAGCTGACACCATGACTCTTGTTATGGTGCCTAGTGACCTCAGCTGACACCATGACTCTTGTTATGGTGCCTAGTGACCTCAGCTGGCACCATGACTCTTGTTATGGTGTCTAGTGACCTCAGCTGGCACCATGACTCTTGTTATGGTGTCTAGTGACCTCAGCTGGCACCATGACTCTTGTTATGGTGTCTAGTGACCTCAGCTGGCACCATGACTCTTGTTATGGTGTCTAGTGACCTTAGCAGGCACCATGACTCTTGTTATGGTGCCTAGTGACCTCAGCTGGCACCATGACTCTTGTTATGGTGTCTAGTGACCTCAGCTGGCACCATGACTCTTGTTATGGTGCCTAGTGACCTCAGCTGGCACCATGACTCTTGTTATGGTGTCTAGTGACCTCAGCTGGCACCATGACTCTTGTTATGGTGTCTAGTGACCTCAGCTGGCACCATGACTCTTGTTATGGTGCCTAGTGACCTCAGCTGGCACCATGACTCTTGTTATGGTGTCTAGTGACCTTAGCTGGCACCATCAGTACCTCACACACACACACACATCGCGGAAGAAACTCTTACCGGCGAGACATTTCGCTCTGTGTACAGCTACGTTACGCTCCATTAAAGCCGAGATGTTCCCAAATGTACTCTTCGCCCTGGTCTCTAAACCAGCAAGACCACTTGTAGACGCCCTGGTCTCTACACCAGCAAGACCACTTGTAGACGCCCTGGTCTCTAAACCAGCAAGACCACTTGTAGACGCCCTGGTCTCTACACCAGCAAGACCACATGTAGACGCCCTGGTCTCTAAACCAGCAAGACCACTTGTAGACGCCCTGGTCTCTACACCAGCAAGACCACTTGTAGACGCCCTGGTCTCTAAACCAGCAAGACCACTTGTAGACGCCCTGGTCTCTACACCAGCAAGACCACTTGTAGACGCCCTGGTCTCTAAACCAGCAAGACCACTTGTAGACGCCCTGGTCTCTACACCAGCAAGACCACTTGTAGACGCCCTGGTCTCTAAACCAGCAAGACCACTTGTAGACGCCCTGGTCTCTACACCAGCAAGACCACTTGTAGACGCCCTGGTCTCTAAACCAGCAAGACCACTTGTAGACGCCCTGGTCTCTACACCAGCAAGACCACTTGTAGACGCCCTGGTCTCTAAACCAGCAAGACCACTTGTAGACGCCCTGGTCTCTACACCAGCAAGACCACTTGTAGACGCCCTGGTCTCTACACCAGCAAGACCACTTGTAGACGCCCTGGTCTCTAAACCAGCAAGACCACTTGTAGACGCCCTGGTCTCTACACCAGCAAGACCACTTGTAGACGCCCTGGTCTCTACACCAGCAAGACCACTTGTAGACGCCCTGGTCTCTAAACCAGCAAGACCACTTGTAGACGCCCTGGTCTCTAAACCAGCAAGACCACTTGTAGACGCTCTGGTCTCTACACCAGCAAGACCACTTGTAGACACCCTGATTTCTAGACCAGCAAGACCACTTGTAGACACCCTGATCTCTACACCAGCAAGACCACTTGTAGACGCCCTGGTCTCTACACCAGCAAGACCACTTGTAGACGCCCTGGTCTCTACACCAGCAAGACCACTTGTAGACGCCCTGGTCTCTAAACCAGCAAGACCACTTGTAGACGCCCTGGTCTCTAAACCAGCAAGACCACTTGTAGACGCCCTGGTCTCTACACCAGCAAGACCACTTGTAGACGCCCTGGTCTCTACACCAGCAAGACCACTTGTAGACGCCCTGGTCTCTAAACCAGCAAGACCACTTGTAGACGCCCTGGTCTCTAAACCAGCAAGACCACTTGTAGACGCTCTGGTCTCTACACCAGCAAGACCACTTGTAGACACCCTGATTTCTAGACCAGCAAGACCACTTGTAGACACCCTGATCTCTACACCAGCAAGACCACTTGTAGACGCCCTGGTCTCTAAACCAGCAAGACCACTTGTAGACGCCCTGATCTTTGGACCAGCAAGACCACATGTAGACGCCCTGATCTCTAGACCAGCAAAACCACTTGTAGACGCCCTGGTCTCTAAACCAGCAAGACCACTTGTAGACGCCCTGATCTTTGGACCAGCAAGACCACATGTAGACGCCCTGGTCTCTAAACCAGCAAGACCACTTGTAGACGCCCTGGTCTCTACACCAGCAAGACCACATGTAGACGCCCTGGTCTCTAAACCAGCAAGACCACTTGTAGACGCCCTGGTCTCTACACCAGCAAGACCACTTGTAGACGCCCTGGTCTCTAAACCAGCAAGACCACTTGTAGACGCCCTGGTCTCTACACCAGCAAGACCACTTGTAGACGCCCTGGTCTCTAAACCAGCAAGACCACTTGTAGACGCCCTGGTCTCTACACCAGCAAGACCACTTGTAGACGCCCTGGTCTCTAAACCAGCAAGACCACTTGTAGACGCCCTGGTCTCTACACCAGCAAGACCACTTGTAGACGCCCTGGTCTCTAAACCAGCAAGACCACTTGTAGACGCCCTGGTCTCTACACCAGCAAGACCACTTGTAGACGCCCTGGTCTCTAAACCAGCAAGACCACTTGTAGACGCCCTGGTCTCTACACCAGCAAGACCACTTGTAGACGCCCTGGTCTCTACACCAGCAAGACCACTTGTAGACGCCCTGGTCTCTAAACCAGCAAGACCACTTGTAGACGCCCTGGTCTCTACACCAGCAAGACCACTTGTAGACGCCCTGGTCTCTAAACCAGCAAGACCACTTGTAGACGCCCTGGTCTCTACACCAGCAAGACCACATGTAGACGCCCTGGTCTCTAAACCAGCAAGACCACTTGTAGACGCCCTGGTCTCTACACCAGCAAGACCACTTGTAGACGCCCTGGTCTCTAAACCAGCAAGACCACTTGTAGACGCCCTGGTCTCTACACCAGCAAGACCACTTGTAGACGCCCTGGTCTCTAAACCAGCAAGACCACTTGTAGACGCCCTGGTCTCTACACCAGCAAGACCACTTGTAGACGCCCTGGTCTCTAAACCAGCAAGACCACTTGTAGACGCCCTGGTCTCTACACCAGCAAGACCACTTGTAGACGCCCTGGTCTCTAAACCAGCAAGACCACTTGTAGACGCCCTGGTCTCTACACCAGCAAGACCACTTGTAGACGCCCTGGTCTCTAAACCAGCAAGACCACTTGTAGACGCCCTGGTCTCTACACCAGCAAGACCACTTGTAGACGCCCTGGTCTCTAAACCAGCAAGACCACTTGTAGACGCCCTGGTCTCTACACCAGCAAGACCACTTGTAGACGCCCTGGTCTCTACACCAGCAAGACCACTTGTAGACGCCCTGGTCTCTAAACCAGCAAGACCACTTGTAGACGCCCTGGTCTCTACACCAGCAAGACCACTTGTAGACGCCCTGGTCTCTACACCAGCAAGACCACTTGTAGACGCCCTGGTCTCTAAACCAGCAAGACCACTTGTAGACGCCCTGGTCTCTAAACCAGCAAGACCACTTGTAGACGCTCTGGTCTCTACACCAGCAAGACCACTTGTAGACACCCTGATTTCTAGACCAGCAAGACCACTTGTAGACACCCTGATCTCTACACCAGCAAGACCACTTGTAGACGCCCTGGTCTCTACACCAGCAAGACCACTTGTAGACGCCCTGGTCTCTACACCAGCAAGACCACTTGTAGACGCCCTGGTCTCTAAACCAGCAAGACCACTTGTAGACGCCCTGGTCTCTAAACCAGCAAGACCACTTGTAGACGCCCTGGTCTCTACACCAGCAAGACCACTTGTAGACGCCCTGGTCTCTACACCAGCAAGACCACTTGTAGACGCCCTGGTCTCTAAACCAGCAAGACCACTTGTAGACGCCCTGGTCTCTAAACCAGCAAGACCACTTATAGACGCTCTGGTCTCTACACCAGCAAGACCACTTGTAGACACCCTGATTTCTAGACCAGCAAGACCACTTGTAGACACCCTGATCTCTACACCAGCAAGACCACTTGTAGACGCCCTGGTCTCTAAACCAGCAAGACCACTTGTAGACGCCCTGATCTTTGGACCAGCAAGACCACATGTAGACGCCCTGATCTCTAGACCAGCAAAACCACTTGTAGACGCCCTGGTCTCTAAACCAGCAAGACCACTTGTAGACGCCCTGATCTTTGGACCAGCAAGACCACATGTAGACGCCCTGGTCTCTAGAACAACAAGACCACTTGTAGACGCCCTGATCTCTAGAACAAGACCACTTGTAGACGCTCTGATCTCTAGACCAACAAGACCACTTGCAGACGCCCTGGTCTCAAAAACAACAAGACCACTGGTACAGGTCCTGGTCCCAAGACCAACAAGACCACTGGTACACGTCCTGGTCCCAAGATCAACAAGACCACTGGTACACGTCCTGGTCCCAAGACCAACATGACCACTGGTACACGTCCTGGTCCCAAGATCAACAAGACCACTGGTACACGTCCTGGTCCCAAGATCAACAAGACCACTGGTACACGTCCTGGTCCCAAGACCAACATGACCACTGGTACACGTCCTGGTCATAAGATCAACAAGACCACTGGTACACGTCCTGGTCCCAAGATCAACAAGACCACTGGTACACGTCCTGGTCCCAAGACCAACATGGCCACTGGTACACGTCCTGGTCCCAAGACAAACAAGACCACTGGTACACGTCCTGGTCCCAAGACCAACATGACCACTGGCACACGTCCTGGTCCAAAGACCAACAAGACCACTGGTACACGTCCTGGTCCCAAGACCAACAAGACCACTGGTACACGTCCTGGTCCCAAGACCAATAAGACCACTGGTACACGTCCTGGTCCCAAGACCAACATGGCCACTGGTACACGTCCTGGTCCCAAGACCAACAAGACCACAGGTACACGTCCTGGTCCCAAGACCAACAAGACCACTGGTACACGTCCTGGTCCCAAGACCAACAAGACCACTGGTACACGTCCTGGTCCCAAGACCAACAAGACCACTGGTACACGTCCTGGTCCCAAGACCAACAAGACCACTGGTACACGTCCTGGCCCCAAGACCAACAAGACCACTGGTACACGTCCTGGTCCCAAGACCAACATGGCCACTGGTACACGTCCTGGTCCCAAGACCAACAAGACCACTGGTACACGTCCTGGTCCCAAGACCAACAAGACCACTGGTAAACGTCCTGGTCCCAAGACCAACAAGACCACTGGTACACGTCCTGGTCCCAAGACCAACAAGACCACTGGTACACGTCCTGGTCCCAAGACCGTTCTCACCTTATCCGATATTCCAAGAGGATTCACGGAGAAACCGGAAAAAAAATTCATTTTGCAGAGCTGGATCGTGGGAATCACAGATAGCTAACACAGCCTCCCAGCTGTCATCCCTGCTGTCATCCCTGCTGTCATCCCTGCTGTCATCCCTGCTGTCATCCCTGCTGTCATCCCTGCTGTCATCCCTGCTACCATCCCTGCTGTCATCCCTGCTGTCATCCCTGCTACCATCCCTGCTGTCATCCCTGCTGTCATCCCTGCTGTCATCCCTGCTGTCATCCCTGCTGTCATCCCTGCTGTCATCCCTGCTGTCATCCCTGCTACCATCCCTGCTGTCATCCCTGCTGTCATCCCTGCTGTCATCCCTGCTACCATCCCTGCTGTCATCCCTGCTGTCATCCCTGCTGTCATCCCTGCTGTCATCCCTGCTGTCATCCCTGCTGTCATCCCTGCTGTCATCCCTGCTGTCATCCCTGCTGTTATCCCTGCTGTCATCCCTGCTACCATCCCTGCTGTCATCCCTGCTGTCATCCCTGCTGTCATCCCTGCTACCATCCCTGCTGTCATCCCTGCTGTCATCCCTGCTGTCATCCCTGCTGTCATCCCTGCTGTCATCCCTGCTGTCATCCCTGCTGTCATCCCTGCTGTCATCCCTGCTACCATCCCTGCTATCATCCCTGCTACCATCCCTGCTGTCATCCCTGCTGTCATCCCTGCTGTCATCCCTGCTGTCATCCCTGCTGTCATCCCTGCTACCATCCCTGCTGTCATCCCTGCTGTCATCCCTGCTGTCATCCCTGCTGTCATCCCTGCTGTCATCCCTGCTGTCATCCCTGCTGTCATCCCTGCTGTCATCCCTGCTGTCATCCCTGCTGTCATCCCTGCTGTCATCCCTGCTGTTATCCCTGCTGTCATCCCTGCTACCATCCCTGCTGTCATCCCTGCTGTCATCCCTGCTGTCATCCCTGCTGTCATCCCTGCTGTCATCCCTGCTGTCATCCCTGCTGTCATCCCTGCTGTCATCCCTGCTGTCATCCCTGCTGTCATCCCTGCTGTCATCCCTGCTGTTATCCCTGCTGTCATCCCTGCTACCATCCCTGCTGTCATCCCTGCTGTCATCCCTGCTGTCATCCCTGCTGTCATCCCTGCTGTCATCCCTGCTGTCATCCCTGCTGTCATCCCTGCTGTCATCCCTGCTACCATCCTTGCTGTCATCCCTGCTGTCATCCCTGCTGTCATCCCTGCTGTCATCCCTGCTGTCATCCCTGCTGTCATCCCTGCTGTCATCCCTGCTGTCATCCCTGCTGTCATCCTTGCTGTCATCCCTGCTGTCAACCCTGCTGTCATCCCTGCTGTCATCTCTGCTGTCATCCCTGCTGTCATCCCTGCTGTCATCCCTGCTGTCATCCCTGCTGTCATCCCTGCTGTCATACCTGCTGTCATCCCTGCTGTCATACCTGCTGTCATCCCTGCTGTCATCCCTGCTGTCATACCTGCTGTCATCCCTGCTGTCATCCCTGCTGTCATCCCTGCTGTCATCAATGCTGTCATCCCTGCTGTCATCCCTGCTGTCATCCCTGCTGTCATCCCTGCTACCATCCCTGCTGTCATCCCTGCTGTCATCCCTGCTGTCATCCCTGCTGTCATCCCTGCTGTCATCCCTGCTGTCATCCCTGCTGTCATCCCTGCTGTCATCCCTGCTATCATCCTTGCTGTCATACCTGCTGTCATCCCTGCTGTCATCCCTGCTGTCATCCCTGCTCTCATCCCTGCTGTCATCCCTGCTGTCATCCCTGCTGTCATCCCTGCTGTCATCCCTGCTGTCATCCCTGCTGTCATCCCTGCTGTCATCCTTGCTGTCATCCCTGCTGTCATACCTGCTGTCATCCCTGCTGTCATCCCTGCTGTCATCCCTGCTGTCATCCCTGCTGTCATCCCTGCTGTCATCCCTGCTACCATCCCTGCTGTCATCCCTGTTGTCATCCCTGCTGTCATCCCTGCTGTCATCCCTGCTGTCATCCCTGCTGTCATCCCTGCTGTCATCCCTGCTGTCATCCCTGCTGTCATCCTTGCTATCATCCTTGCTGTCATCCCTGCTGTCATACCTGCTGTCATCCCTGCTGTCATCCCTGCTGTCATCCCTGCTGTCATCCCTGCTGTCATCCCTGCTGTCATCCCTGCTGTCATCCCTGCTATCATCCTTGCTGTCATCCCTGCTGTCATACCTGCTGTCATCCCTGCTGTCATCCCTGCTGTCATCCCTGCTGCCATCCCTGCTGTCATCCCTGCTGTCATCCCTGCTACAATCCCTGCTGTCATCCCTGCTGTCATCCCTGCTGTCATCCCTGCTGTCATCCCTGCTGTCATCCCTGCTGTCATCCCTGCTGTCATCCCTGCTGTCATCTCTGATGTCATCCCTGCTGTCATCCCTGCTGTCATCCCTGCTGTCATCCCTGCTGTCATCCCTGCTGTCATCCCTGCTGTCATCCCTGCTATCATCCTTGCTGTCATCCCTGCTGTCATACCTGCTGTCATCCCTGCTGTCATCCCTGCTGTCATCCCTGCTGCCATCCCTGCTGTCATCCCTGCTGTCATCCCTGCTACCATCCCTGCTGCCATCCATGCTGTATTCCCTGCTGTCATCCCTGCTGTCATCCCTGCTGTCATCCCTGCTGTCATATCTGATATCATCCCTGCTGTTATCCCTGCTGTCATCCCTGCTGTCATCTATGCTGTCATCCCTGCTGTCATCCCTGCTGTCATCCCTGCTGTCATCCCTGCTGTCATCCCTGCTGTCATCCCTGCTGTCATCCCTGCTGTCATCCCTGCTGTCATCCCTGCTGTCATCCCTGCTGTCATCCCTGCTGTCATCCCTGCTATCATCCTTGATGTCATCCCTGCTGTCATTCCTGCTGTCATCCCTGCTGTCATCCCTGCTGTCATCCCTGCTGTTATCCCTGCTGTCATCCCTGCTGTCATCCCTGCTACCATCCCTGCTGTCATCCATGCTGTATTCCCTGCTGTCATCCCTGCTGTCATCCCTGCTGTCATCCCTGCTGTCATCCCTGCTGTCATCCCTGCTATCATCCCTGCTATCATCCTGGCTGTCATCCCTGCTGTCATCCCTGCTGTCATCCCTGCTGTCATCCCTGCTGTCATCCCTGCTGTCATCCCTGCTATCATCCCTGCTATCATCCTGGCTGTCATCCCTGCTATCATCACAACATCCCTGCTGTCATCAAAACCACCCTGCTGTCGTCACAACTACCCTGCTATCATCACAACCACCCTGCTGTCATCACCACCTTGCTGTCATCACAACCTCCCTGCTATTATCACAACCACCCTGCTGTCATCACAACCTCCCTGCTGTCATCACAACCACCCTGCTGTCATCACAGCCTCCCTGCTGTCATCAAAACCACCCTGCTGTCATCACAACTACCCTTCTGTCATCACAATCCACCCTGCTGTCATCACAACCACCATGCTGTCTTCACAATCCACCCTGCTCTCATCACAACTACCCTGCTGTCATCACAAGCACCCTGCTGTCCTCACAACCTCCCTACTGTTATCACAACCACTTTGCTATTATCACAACCACCCTGCTATTATCACAACCACCCTGCTGTCATCACACCCACCCTGCTGTCATCACAATTCACCCTGCTGTCATCACAACTATGCTGCTGTCATCACAATCCACCCTGCTGTCATCACAGCCACCCTGCTGTCATCACAACCACCCTGCTGTCATCACAACCACCTTGCTGTCATCACAACCACCCTGATATTGTCACAACCACCCTGCTGTCATCACAACCTCCCTGCTATCATCACAACCATCTTGCTATCATCACAACCACCCTGCTATCATTACAACCACCATGCTGTCATCACAACCTCCCTGCTATCATCACAACCACCTTGCTATCATCACAACCACCCTGCTATCATCACAACCACCCTGCTATCATCACAACCACCCTGCTATCATCACAACCTCCCTGCTATCATCCCAACCACCCTGCTGTCATCACAACCTCCCTGCTGTCATCACAACCACCCTTCTATCATCATAACCACCCAGCTGTCATCACAACCTCCCTGCTGTCATCACAACCACCCTGCTGTCATCACAATCCACCCTGCTGTCCTCACAACCACCCTGCTGTCATCACAACTATCCTGCTGTCATCACAATCACCCTGCTGTCATCACAACCACCATGCTGCCAACACAATCACCCTGCTGTCATCACATCTACCCTGCTGTCATCACAGTCACCCTGCTGTCATCACATCCACCCTGCTGCCATCACAATCACCCTGCTGTCATCACAACTACCCTGCTGTCACCACAATCACCCTGCTGCCATCACAATCACCCTGCTGTCATCACAAGAACCCTACTGTCATCACAACTACTCTGCTGCCATCACAATCACCCTGCTGTCATCACAACCACCCTGCTGTCATCACAAGAACCCTGCTGTCATCACAAGAACCCTGCTGTCATCACAATCACCCTGCTGACATCACAACCACCCTGCTGTCATCACAACCACCCTGCTGTCATCACAACCTCCCTGCTATCATCACAACCATCTTGCTATCATCACAACCACCCTGCTATCATTACAACCACCATGCTGTCATCACAACCTCCCTGCTATCATCACAACCACCTTGCTATCATCACAACCACCCTGCTATCATCACAACCAACCTGGTATAATCACAACCACCATGCTGTCATCACAACCACCCTGCTATCATCACAACCAACCTGGTATAATCACAACCACCCTGCTATCATCACAACCAACCTGGTATAATCACAACCACCCTGCTAGCATCACAACCCCCCTGCTATCATCACAAC
>NC_091328.1:1806770-1814270 GCF_038502225.1 Cherax quadricarinatus | reverse complement strand
ACACACACACACATACACATACACACACATACACACATACACACACACACACACACACACACACTCACATACACATACACACACACATACACACACACATACACACACACACACACACACACACACACATACAAACACACACACACACATACACACACACACACACACACATACACACACACACATACACAGAGAAATGGTAGGAAAATCAGTAAACGAGATGATGGAATATGTGGCAACAAAGTGCAAGGAGGCAGAGGAAAGTTTTGTTCCCAAGGGAAACAGAAATAATAGGAAGACCAAGACGAGTCCTTGGTTTACCCGAAGGTGTAGGGAGGCAAAAGCTAAGTGCAACAGAGAATGGAAAAGGTACAGGAGGCATAGGACCCAGGAAAACAAGGAGATTAGTAGAAGAGCCAGAAACGAGTATGCGCAGATAAGGAGGGAGGCCCAGAGACAGTATGAAAACGACATAGCATCGAAAGTCAAATCTGACCCGAAACTGCTGTATAGCCACATTAGGAAGAAGACAACAGTCAAGGACCAGGTGATAAGGCTGAGGAAAGAAGGTGGGGAACTCACAAAAAACGATCAAGAGGTATGTGAGGAGCTCAACACGAGATTTAAGGAAGTATTTACAGTAGAGACAGGAAGGACTCTGGGGGGACAGACCAGATGGGGACACCAACAAGGAATACACCAACAAGTGTTGGACGACATACATACAGATGAGGAGGAGGTGAAGAAACTGCTAAGGGACATCGATACCTCAAAGGCAATGGGACCGGACAACATCTCTCCATGGGTCCTTAGAGAGGGAGCAGATATGTTGTGCGTACCACTTACCACAATCTTCAACACATCCCTGGAAACTGGGCAACTACCTGAGGTATGGAAGACAGCAAATGTAGTTCCCATTTTCAAAAAAGGAGACAGAAAAGAGGCACTAAACTATAGACCTGTGTCATTGACGTGTATAGTATGCAAAATTATGGAGAAGATTATCAGGAGGAGAGTGGTGGAGCACCTGGAACGGAACAGGAGTATAAATGCCAACCAGCACGGATTCACGGAAGGCAAATCCTGTGTCACAAACCTTCTGAAGTTTTATGATAAAATAACAGAAGTAAGACAAGAGAGAGAGGGGTGGGTTGATTGCATCTTCTTGGACTGCAAGAAGGCCTTTGACACAGTTCCTCACAAGAGATTAGTGCAGAAGCTAGAGCATCAGGCGCATATAACAGGAAGGGCACTGCAATGGATCAGAGAATACCTGACAGGGAGGCAACAACGAGTCATGGTACGTAATGATGTATCACAGTGGGCACCTGTGACGAGCGGGGTCCCACAGGGGTCGGTCCTAGGACCAGTGCTATTTTTGGTATATGTGAACGACATGACGGAAGGGTTAGACTCAGAAGTGTCCCTGTTTGCAGATGATGTGAAGTTAATGAGGAGAATTAAATCTGATGAGGACCAGGCAGGACTTCAAAGAGACCTGGACAGACTGGACACCTGGTCCAGCAAATGGCTTCTCGAATTTAATCCTGCCAAATGCAAAGTCATGAAGATAGGGGAAGGGCACAGAAGACCACAGACAGAGTATAGGCTAGGTGGCCAAAGACTGCAAACCTCACTCAAGGAGAAAGATCTTGGGGTGAGTATAACACCGAGCATGTCTCCGGAAGCACACATCAATCAGATAACTGCTGCAGCATATGGGCGCCTGGCAAACCTGAGAACAGCATTCCGACACCTTAGTAAGGAATCATTCAAGACACTGTACACCGTGTATGTCAGGCCCATACTGGAGTATGCAGCACCTGTTTGGAACCCGCACTTGATAAAGCACGTCAAGAAACTAGAGAAAGTACAAAGGTTTGCAACAAGGTTAGTTCCAGAGCTAAGGGGAATGTCCTATGAAGAAAGATTAAGGGAAATCGGCCTGACGACACTGGAGGACAGGAGGGTCAGGGGAGACATGATAACGACATATAAAATACTGCGTGGAATAGACAAGGTGGACAAGGACAGGATGTTCCAGGGAGGGGACACAGAAACAAGAGGCCACAATTGGAAGTTGAAGACACAAATGAGTCAGAGAGATAGTAGGAAGTATTTCTTCAGTCATAGAGTTGTAAGGCAGTGGAATAGCCTAGAAAATGACGTAGTGGAGGCAGGAACCATACACAGTTTTAAGACGAGGTTTGATAAAGCTCATGGAGCGGGGAGAGAGAGGGCCTAGTAGCAACCGGTGAAGAGGCGGGGCCAGGAGCTAGGACTCGACCCCTGCAACCACAAATAGGTGAGTACAAATAGGTGAGTACATACACACACATACACACATACACACACACACACACACACACACACACACACACACACACACACACACACACATACACACATACACACACACACACACATACTCACATACACACACACACATACACACATACACACACACACATACACACACACACACACACACACACACATACACAGGAGGAAAACAACAGTCAAGGACCAGGTAATCAGGCTAAGGAAGGAAGGAGGAGAGACAACAAGAAATGACCGTGAAGTATGTGAAGAACTCAACAAGAGATTCAAAGAAGTGTTCACAGAGGAGACAGAAGGGACTCCAGAAAGACGGAGAGGTGGGGCACACCACCAAGTGCTGGACACAGTGCACACAACCGAGGAAGAAGTGAAGAGGCTTCTGAGTGAGCTAGATACCTCAAAGGCAATGGGGCCAGATAACATCTCCCCATGGGTATTGAGAGAGGGAGCAGAGGCGCTATGTGTACCCCTAACAACAATATTCAATACATCTATCGAAACAGGGAGATTGCCTGAGGCATGGAAGACAGCAAATGTAGTCCCAATCTTTAAAAAAGGAGACAGACATGAAGCATTAAACTACAGACCAGTGTCACTGACATGTATAGTATGCAAAATCATGGAGAAGATTATCAGAAGAGTGGTGGAACACCTAGAAAGGAACGATCTCATCAACAGCAGCCAACATGGTTTCAGGGACGGGAAATCCTGTGTCACAAACCTACTGGAGTTCTATGACATGGTGACAGCAGTAAGACAAGAGAGAGACGGGTGGGTGGATTGCATTTTCTTGGACTGCAAGAAGGCGTTTGACACAGTTCCACACAAGAGATTGGTGCAAAAACTGGAGGACCAAGCAGGGATAACAGGGAAGGCACTACAATGGATCAGGGAATACTTGTCAGGAAGACAGCAGCGAGTCATGGTACGTGGCGAGGTGTCAGAGTGGGCACCTGTGACCAGCGGGGTCCCGCAGGGGTCAGTCCTAGGACCAGTGCTGTTTCTGGTATTTGTGAACGACATGACGGAAGGAATAGACTCCGAGGTGTCCCTGTTTGCAGATGACGTGAAGTTGATGAGAAGAATACACTCGATCGAAGATCAGGCAGAACTACAAAGGGATCTGGACAGGCTGCAGACCTGGTCCAGCAATTGGCTCTTGGAGTTCAATCCCACCAAGTGCAAAGTCATGAAGATTGGGGAAGGGCAAAGAAGGCCGCAGACGGAGTACAGTCTAGGGGGTCAGAGACTACAAACCTCACTCAAGGAAAAAGATCTTGGGGTGAGTATAACACCAGGCACATCTCCTGAAGCGCACATCAACCAAATAACTGCTGCAGCATATGGGCGCCTAGCAAACCTCAGAACAGCATTCCGACATCTTAATAAGGAATCGTTCAGGACCCTGTACACCGTATACGTTAGGCCCATATTGGAGTATGCGGCACCAGTTTGGAACCCACACCTAGCCAAGCACGTAAAGAAACTAGAGAAAGTGCAAAGGTTTGCAACAAGACTAGTCCCAGAGCTAAGAGGTATGTCCTACGAGGAGAGGTTAAGGGAAATCAACCTGACGACACTGGAGGACAGGAGAGATAGGGGGCACATGATAACGACATACAAAATACTGAGAGGAATTGACAAGGTGGACAAAGACAGGATGTTCCAGAGATTGGACACAATAACAAGGGGACACAGTTGGAAGCTGAAGACACAGATGAATCACAGGGATGTTAGGAAGTATTTCTTCAGCCACAGAGTAGTCAGTAAGTGGAATAGTTTGGGAAGCGATGTAGTGGAGGCAGGATCCATACATAGCTTTAAGCAGAGGTATGATAAAGCTCACGGCTCAGGGAGAGTGACCTAGTAGCGATCAGTGAAGAGGCGGGGCCAGGAGCTCGGACTCGACCCCCGCAACCTCAACTAGGTGAGTACAAATATGTGAGTACACACACACACACACACACACACACACACACACACACACACACACACACACATACATACACACACACACACATACACACACACACACACACACTCACATACACATACACACACACATACACACACACACACACACACATACACACATACACACACACACACACACATACACACACACACACATACACACACACACACATACACACACACACACACACACTCACATACACATACACACACACATACACACACAGATTGATGTGACCTTAGCATAATTCATAATTCCTTCCTTCCTGTTCAGCCTCGCAGCTTCATATGCTGTGTCTTCTCTGGTCACTGCCCCTGTAACTCGCTCCAGCCTATTTATCTCAACTTCTAGGACCCTTATCTTGGCTACTGCAGTTTCGACTTGTGCCTCCCAATTCTTTGTCTCCTTCTCCAACCACCTTTCCAATTTCACAGAGAGCTCTTTCTCCATTTTTTCAGAAAGCTCTCCTAATTTTCTCTCCCGAACCAGATGAGAATGGTTCGGGTAGGGAGGAGTGGATGGAGGAGCAGTGGAAAAGGATGGAACAAGAGTGGGAGAGAAAATTAGGAGAGCTTTCTGAAAAAATGGAGAAAGAGCTCTCTGTGAAATTGGAAAGGTGGTTGGAGAAGGAGACAAAGAATTGGGAGGCACAAGTCGAAACTGCAGTAGCCAAGATAAGGGTCCTAGAAGTTGAGATAAATAGGCTGGAGCGAGTTACAGGGGCAGTGACCAGAGAAGACACAGCATATGAAGCTGCGAGGCTGAACAGGAAGGAAGGAATTATGAATTATGCTAAGGTCACATCAATCTGCCAAGGAGGACCAAGGAGTGAAAGGGAAGATCAACTGGTTGCAGATGGAGAGGGTGATAGGTCGAATGCTGAGGCACAACAAGGCTATCAAGAGCCACTGGAAAAATCAAGGGAGAAACTGACCACATACAGGCAGGATCCAGAGCCACAGAGGGTGAGGCAATGCGAGGAAGAAAGGGCAAAATCAGTGTTTATCCATGGGCTTCAGGAGAGAGAGGAAAGGACACACACTGAAAGGAAGCAGGAAGAAAGGAAGGAGATTGAGAAAATCATAACAGAAATAGGTGAAGAGAGGGACGAGATTGTAAATTTTCAGAGAATAGGGGGGTACTCGAAGGTGAGAAACCGACCAATCAAGCTGATTCTCAGGACGGAAACAGTGCGGAACAGGATCCTCCAAGAGAAACCACGATTGAAATACTCGGAAGAGTACAAGAGGGTGTTCCTAGACAGAGACAGAACAAAATCAGAACGACAGCAGCTGAGGGAGAGGATAAAAAAGCGAAAGGAGCTAGGAAAAGAGACAAGGAGGGAACCAGCAGAGGTCTGTCAGAGCAGGACAGAACAGCAAGGGCAAGCACACACACAACTACTCTCAGAACCATACAACCTATCACACCATCCCAACACACCCTACAATCCATACCCACAGCCTCCACCCAACACCAAGCTATAGAACCCCACAGTATGCCACCAGGTCTCCCACCCTCACAGGCCCCCCAAACCACAGTGTTGGAAAGGAAACTGAAGGTATGGTACACAAACGCTGATGGAATAACAAATAAGTGGGAGGAGTGGCAAGAAAGAGTCAAAGAAGCATCACCGGACATCATAGCTCTCACAGAAACCAAGCTTACAGGTATGATAACAGATGCCATCTTTCCAACGGGATACCAAATCCTGAGGAAAGACAGAGGGAACAGGGGGGGTGGAGGAGTGGCGTTGCTGATCAAAAATCGCTGGAATTTTGATGAGCTGGAGAGAGAAGATAGCGGAGAAGAAAGTGATTACATAGTGGGAACACTTCACTCTGGAGGTCCCAAGGTGGTAATAGCAGTGATGTATAACCCACCACAGAACAGCAGGAGGCCAAGGCAAGAGTACGACGAGAGCAATAGAGCGATGGTTGACACACTAGCTAGAGTGGCCAGAAGAGCTCATGCATGCAGGGCAAAGCTCCTGATCATGGGTGACTTTAACCACAAGGAGATAGATTGGGAGAACTTGGACCCACATGGGGGCCAAGATACTTGGAGGGCTAAGATGATGGAGGTGGTACTGGAGAACTTCATGTACCAACACGTAAGGGACACTACAAGAGAGAGAGGAGAGGATGAACCAGCAAGGCTGGACTTAGTATTCACCTTCAGTAGTGCAGATATCGAGGACATCACATATGAAAGACCCCTTGGGGCCAGTGACCATGTGGTTGTAAGCTTCGAATACACAGTAGAGCTACAAGTGGAGGGAGAAGCAGGAAGGCCAGGACGAATGAAGCCAAACTACAAGAAAGGGGACTACACAGGAATGAGGAACTACCTGAACGGGGTTCAGTGGGACAGAGAACTGGCAGGGAAACCAGTTAATGAGATGATGGAATATGTAGCAATAAAATGCAAGGAGGCTGAGGAGAGGTTTGTACCCAAGGGTAACAGGAGTAATGAAAAAGCCAGGATGAGCCCATGGTTTACCCAAAGGTGCAGGGAGGCAAAAACCAAGTGTGCTAGGGAATGGAAGAAATATAGAAGGCAAAGGACCCAGGAGAATAAGGAGAACAGTCGTAGAGCCAGAAATGAATATGCACAGATAAGAAGGGAGGCCCAAAGACAATATGAAAATGACATAGCAGCGAAAGCCAAATCTGACCCGAAACTGTTGTACAGCCACATCAGGAGGAAAACAACAGTCAAGGACCAGGTAATCAGGCTAAGGAAGGAAGGAGGAGAGACAACAGGAAATGACCGGGAAGTATGTGAAGAACTCAACAAGAGATTCAAAGAAGTGTTCACAGAGGAGACAGAAGGGACTCCAGAAAGACGGAGAGGTGGGGCACACCACCAAGTGCTGGACACAGTGCACACAACCGAGGAAGAAGTGAAGAGGCTTCTGAGTGAGCTAGATACCTCAAAGGCAATGGGGCCAGATAACATCTCCCCATGGGTATTGAGAGAGGGAGCAGAGGCGCTATGTGTACCCCTAACAACAATATTCAATACATCTATCGAAACAGGGAGATTGCCTGAGGCATGGAAGACAGCAAATGTAGTCCCAATCTTTAAAAAAGGAGACAGACATGAAGCATTAAACTACAGACCAGTGTCACTGACATGTATAGTATGCAAAATCATGGAGAAGATTATCAGGAGAAGAGTGG
>NC_091328.1:1789270-1801770 GCF_038502225.1 Cherax quadricarinatus | reverse complement strand
TGGCTCCTGAATGACGACTGTTAAAGAAAGTGGCAGCACATGGTGTAGGAGGAAGAGTTCTCTCGTGGGTTGTAAGGGAGAGTGTTGAGAGCCGTGGTGGTGAGACAGTGGCTGTCATCCTAGTAGTGAACCTGGGACACCAGGTTGTAAGGGAGAGTGCTGAGAGCCGTGGTGGTGAGACAGTGGCTGTCCTCCTAGTAGTGAACCTGGGACACCAGGTTGTAAGGGAGAGTGCTGAGAGCCGTGGTGGTGAGACAGTGGCTGTCCTCCTAGTAGTGAACCTGGGACACCAGGTTGTAAGGGAGAGTGCTGAGAGCCGTGGTGGTGAGACAGTGGCTGTCCTCCTAGTAGTGAACCTGGGACACCAGGTTGTAAGAGAGAGTGCTGAGAGCCGTGGTGGTGAGACAGTGGCTGTCCTCCTAGTAGTGAACCTGGGACACCAGGTTGTAAGGGAGAGTGTTGAGAGCCGTGGTGGTGAGACAGTGGCTGTCCTCCTAGTAGTGAACCTGGGACACCAGGTTGTAAGGGAGAGTGCTGAGAGCCGTGGTGGTGAGACAGTGGCTGTCCTCCTAGTAGTGAACCTGGAACACCAGGTTGTAAGGGAGAGTGTTGAGAGCCGTGGTGGTGAGACAGTGGCTGTCCTCCTAGTAGTGAACCTGGGACACCAGGTTGTAAGGGAGAGTGCTGAGAGCCGTGGTGGTGAGACAGTGGTTGTCCTCCTAGTAGTGAACCTGGGACACCAGGTTGTAAGGGAGAGTGTTGAGAGCCGTGGTGGTGAGACAGTGGCTGTCCTCCTAGTAGTGAACCTGGGACACCAGGTTGTAAGGGAGAGTGTTGAGAGCCGTGGTGGTGAGACAGTGGCTGTCCTCCTAGTAGTGAACCTGGGACACCAGGTTGTAAGGGAGAGTGTTGAGAGCCGTGGTGGTGAGACAGTGGCGGTCCTCCTAGTAGTGAACCTGGGACACCAGGTTGTAAGGGAGAGTGTTGACAGCCGTGGTGGTGAGACAGTGGCGGTCCTCCTAGTAGTGAACCTGGGACACCAGGTTGTAAGGGAGAGTGCTGAGAGCCGTGGTGGTGGGACAGTGGCGGTCCTCCTAGTAGTGAACCTGGGACACCAGGTTGTAAGGGAGAGTGCTGAGAGCCGTGGTGGTGAGACAGCGGCTGTCCTCCTAGTAGTGAACCTGGGAGACCAGGTTGTAAGGGAGAGTGTTGAGAGCCGTGGTGGTGAGAGAGTGGCGGTCCTCCTAGTAGTGAACCTGGGACACCAGGTTGTAAGGGAGAGTGCTGAGAGCCGTGGTTGTGAGACAGCGGCTGTCCTCCTAGTAGTGAACCTGGGAGACCAGGATGTAAGGGAGAGTGTTGAGAGCCGTGGTGGTGAGACAGTGGCTGTCCTCCTAGTAGTGAACCTGGAACACCAGGTTGTAAGGGAGAGTGCTGAGAGCCGTGGTGGTGAGACAGTGGCGGTCCTCCTAGTAGTGAACCTGGGACACCAGGTTGTAAGGGAGAGTGCTGAGAGCCGTGGTGGTGAGACAGTGGCGGTCTTCCTAGTAGTGAACCTGGAACACCAGGTTGTAAGGGAGAGTGCTGAGAGCCGTGGTGGTGAGACAGTGGCGGTCTTCCTAGTAGTGAACCTGGGACACCAGGTTGTAAGGGAGAGTGCTGAGAGCCGTGGTGGTGAGACAGTGGCTGTCCTCCTAGTAGTGAACCTGGGACACCAGGTTGTAAGGGAGAGTGTTGAGAGCCGTGGTGGTGAGACAGTGGCTGTCCTCCTAGTAGTGAACCTGGGACACCAGGTTGTAAGGGAGAGTGTTGACAGCCGTGGTGGTGAGACAGTGGCTGTCCTCCTAGTAGTGAACCTGGGAGACCAGGTTGTAAGGGAGAGTGTTGACAGCCGTGGTGGTGAGACAGTGGCTGTCCTCCTAGTAGTGAACCTGGGAGATCACTTTCTCAATTGTCAAATTAAACAGACAAAAAATAACTTAAGAATAAACACATAGGAAAACATTTTCAACGCGGTAAAAATGAGTTGAATCACAAGAAACTGAAGAACAGTATCACAGGACAGAAGAGTGACCCACAACCTGTGTGACCCACAACCTGTGTGACCCACAACCTGTGTGACCCACAACCTGTGTGACCCACAACCTGTGTGACCCACAACCTGTGTGACCCACAACCTGTGTGACCCACAACCTGTGTGATCCACAACCTGTGTGACCCACAACCTGTGTGACCCACAACCTGTGTGACCCACAACCTGTGTGACCCACAACCTGTGTGATCCACAACCTGTGTGACTCGCAACATGTGTGACTCAACCTGTGTGACCCACAACCTGTGTGACCCACAACCTGTGTGATCCACAACCTGTGTGACCCACAACCTGTGTGACCCACAACCTGTGTGACCCACAACCTGTGTGACCCACAACCTGTGTGATCCACAACCTGTGTGACCCACAACCTGTGTGACCCACAACCTGTGTGACCCACAACCTGTGTGACCCACAACCTGTGTGACCCACAACCTGTGTGACCCACAACCTGTGTGACCCACAACCTGTGTGACCCACAACCTGTGTGACCCACAACCCCACAACCTGTGTGATCCACAACCTGTGTGACCCACAACCTGTGTGATCCACAACCTGTGTGACTCGCAACATGTGTGACTCAACCTGTGTGACCCACAACCTGTGTGACCCACAACCTGTGTGATCCACAACCTGTGTGACCCACAACCTGTGTGACCCACAACCTGTGTGACCCACAACCTGTGTGACCCACAACCTGTGTGACCCACAACCTGTGTGACCCACAACCTGTGTGACCCACAACCTGTGTGACCTGTGTGATCCACAACCTGTGTGACCCACAACCTGTGTGACCCACAACCTGTGTGACCCACAACCTGTGTGACCCACAACCTGTGTGACCCACAACCTGTGTGACCCACAACCTGTGTGACCCACAACCTGTGTGACCCACAACCTGTGTGACCCACAACCTGTGTGACCCACAACCTGTGTGACCCACAACCTGTGTGACCCACAACCTGTGTGACCCACAACCTGTGTGACCCACAACCTGTGTGACCCACAACCTGTGTGACCCACAACCTGTGTGACCCACAACCTGTGTGACCCACAACCTGTGTGACTCGCAACCTGTGTGACTCAACCTGTGTGACCCACAACCTGTGTGACCCACAACCTGTGTGACCCACAACCTGTGTGACCCACAACCTGTGTGACCCAAAACCTGTGTGACCCACAACCTGTGTGACCCACAACCTGTGTGACTCGCAACCTGTGTGACCCACAACCTGTGTGACCCACAACCTGTGTGACCCACAACCTGTGTGACCCACAACCTGTGTGACCCACAACCTGTGTGACCCACAACCTGTGTGACCCACAACCTGTGTGACCCACAACCTGTGTGACCCACAACCTGTGTGACCCACAACCTGTGTGACTCGCAACCTGTGTGACCCACAACCTGTGTGACCCACAACCTGTGTGACCCACAACCTGTGTGACCCACAACCTGTGTGACCCACAATCTGTGTGACTCGCAACCTGTGTGACTCAACCTGTGTGACCCACAACCTGTGTGACCCACAACCTGTGTGACCCACAACCTGTGTGACCCACAACCTGTGTGATCCACAACCTGTGTGACCCACAACCTGTGTGACCCACAACCTGTGTGACTCGCAACCTGTGTGACTCAACCTGTGTGACCCACAACCTGTGTGACCCACAACCTGTGTGACCCACAACCTGTGTGATCCACAACCTGTGTGACCCACAACATGTGTGACCCACAATCTTTGTGACCCACAACCTGTGTGACCCACAACCTGTGTGACTCGCAGCCTGTGTGACCCACAACCTGTGTGACCCACAACTTGTGTGACCCACAACCTGTGTGATCCACAACCTGTGTGACCCACAACCTGTGTGACCCACAATCTTTGTGACCCACAACCTGTGTGACCCACAACCTGTGTGACCCACAACCTGTGTGACCCACAACCTGTGTGACCCACAACCTGTGTGACCCACAACCTGTGTGACTCAACCTGTGTGACCCACAACCTGTGTGACCCACAACCTGTGTGACCCACAACCTGTGTGACCCACAACCTGTGTGACCCACAACCTGTGTGACCCACAACCTGTGTGACCCACAACCTGTGTGACCCACAACCTGTGTGGTTGATAGATGGCGCTGACGTAAATACACTAAACACAGTGAGAAGCACGAAGAGAACAGAAGTGTATAAGATCGTTCTTGTTGGTAGGTTGTCTATACACTTTAAAGAGAAGTTTGTCACTGTCGGAGACCTGCACAGGAGGACATCGAGGAAAGGAAGTTCATAATCCTTTTCGAGTTTCAGTGTAAACTTTATTAATGTGTTGACAGTGTTTACATAAAACATATCCATGGGAACTCCGTCCCAGTCACCTGGATCAAGGCTTGCTAATGAGAAGCAAAGAGTTTACATAAACAGAGTGAAATGTTACCCAGGGAGGAGCGGCGCTCTACAAGTATCAATTTCTGATTCTTTCTTTATTATAATTTACTTTATCATCTTCCTGAACCTCAGGAAGATTTACACACCACTGAACCTCAGGAAGATTTACACACCACTGAACCTCAGGAAGATTTACACACCACTGAACCTCAGGAAGATTTACACACCACTGAACCTCAGGAAGATTTACACACCACTGAACCTCAGGAAGATTTACACACCACTGAACCTCAGGAAGATTTACACACCACTGAACCTCAGGAAGATTTACACACCACTGAACCTCAGGAAGATTTACACACCACTGAACCTCAGGAAGATTTACACACCACTGAACCTCAGGAAGATTTACACACCACTGAACCTCAGGAAGATTTACACACCACTGAACCTCAGGAAGATTTACACACCACTGAACCTCAGGAAGATTTACACACCACTGAACCTCAGGAAGATTTACACACCACTGAACCTCAGGAAGATTTACACACCACTGAACCTCAGGAAGATTTACACACCACTGAACCTCAGGAAGATTTACACACCACTGAACCTCAGGAAGATTTACACACCACTGAACCTCAGGAAGATTTACACACCACTGAACCTCAGGAAGATTTACACACCACTGAACCTCAGGAAGATTTACACACCACTGAACCTCAGGAAGATTTACACACCACTGAACCTCAGGAAGATTTACACACCACTGAACCTCAGGAAGATTTACACACCACTGAACCTCAGGAAGATTTACACACCACTGAACCTCAGGAAGATTTACACACCACTGAACCTCAGGAAGATTTACACACCACTGAACCTCAGGAAGATTTACACACCACTGAACCTCAGGAAGATTTACACACCACGGAACCTCAGGAAGATTTACACACCACTGAACCTCAGGAAGATTTACACACCACTGAACCTCAGGAAGATTTACACACCACTGAACCTCAGGAAGATTTACACACCACTGAACCTCAGGAAGATTTACACACCACTGAACCTCAGGAAGATTTACACACCACTGAACCTCAGGAAGATTTACACACCACTGAACCTCAGGAAGATTTACACACCACTGAACCTCAGGAACATTTACACACCACTGAACCTCAGGAACATTTACACACCACTGAACTTCAGGAACATTTACACACAACTGAACCTCAGGAACATTTACACACAACTGAACCTCAGGAACATTTACACACAACTGAACCTCAGGAACATTTACACACAACTGAACCTCAGGAACATTTACACACAACTGAACCTCAGGAACATTTACACACCACTGAACCTTAGGAACATTTACACACAACTGAACCTCAGGAACATTTACACACAACTGAACCTCAGGAACATTTACACACAACTGAACCTCAGGAACATTTACACACCACTGAACCTCAGGAACATTTACACACAACTGAACCTCAGGAACATTTACACACAACTGAACCTCAGGAACATTTACACACAACTGAACCTCAGGAACATTTACACACAACTGAACCTCAGGAACATTTACACATAACTGAACCTCAGGAACATTTACACACCACTGAACCTCAGGAACATTTACACACAACTGAACCTCAGGAACATTTACACACAACTGAACCTCAGGAAGGTTTGAATACTCTAATGTCGTGAAAAACAGACAGATACAGCTCAGTGTGGAGAAGCGCAACGTAATAATCCTTTGAAATAAATTTAATAGCAGCCGCGGAAGGAAGGGAGAGTGATGATAGGCAGAGATCTGAAGCTATGACAGAGGTGCCTAAACCTACGTCATAAAACTATACAAAAAATACTTGAATTTTTATATTTAAGAAGGGGATACCAGGAGAGGGTCGAAATATGTAGATCAATTAATCTGTTGAGCCTCTGTTTCCATGTGGGTTATTACTGAGCATTGAGAAATATAAATAGCGGGAGTCTAAAGGATATTCTACAGCTTTCTGCATCATTACTAAGTCGAAACGTTTCGCCCGCACAGTAGGCTTTTTCAGTCGAATACAGAAGAGATAGTGCTTCTTAATTCTTATATTTTTGCTTCTAGTATTGAACTGCACCTCTTGGGTCGTCTTCAACATTTAACAGTGTGTCATCCATTCACGCACTTCAGCTTCATATTGTTCCAAACTATGGAGCAGAAATCTTCTCCAGGCTGAGGGACTGACCACCTCGATACTACTTCCTGGAGGGTGATGGACTGATGACATCGTCTTTACGTCACCACTTCTTCTGGTGCCTCCTCATTATTCGACCGACGATATCATTAATAAGACCTAACTTAAAACAGACGATAAAAAAAGTACATGACACCAGAATGAACACAATTACTGGGACGAGTTTTCAACTGGAGACCAAACTTTTGAAAGACCATAGAGAGTACATGGCAATTATACTAACAGATGAGTTGAACAATGCTTCTACATAAATTAGACACATGTGCAACTCTTGGGTATCTTTATTGAGGAAACGTTTCGCCACTGTGTGGCGAAACGTTTCCTCAATAAAGATACCCAAGAGTTGCACATGTGTCTAATTTATCAACATGTCGGTTCTCTGAACCATTCATCTACAATGCTTCTACAGTTATTGAAGCTAACAAACTGTGTTATTGTGGGAATTCTTTAAGCTAGAGACATGACTTACTTCCGCTAGTGGATTTTTCCCCACCGGTGACGCCGCCACCAGCTGCTTAACCTCACCTGTGTGCAGCACAAGAGGGCCCCACTTTACAGCGTTTCGCTAATGTAGCGTTTTCCAGTTTTACTGATTCTTCATTTATTCAGACTTCCTACAGGAAATATATTCACCACTCACTATAAGCTAAGGACAAAAATATTTTAAGGTAAGTAAGGTGTGTGTACTGTATATGGAATTTTTAGGCCTAGCTCTATTGCTCACTTAATATATGATAGTGTAAACATATTATCAGGCTTTTATGCGCATTTGAAAGTGAAAAAAAAAATATGATTCACTTTACAGCGACTTTTGCTCTACAGCAGTAGCCTGGAACCTAACCTGCTGTATAAGCGGGGCTGCAGAGTAGCCTGGAACCTAACCTGCTGTATAAGCGGGGCTGCAGAGTAGCCTGGAACCTAACCTGCTGTATAAGCGGGGCTGCAGAGTAGCCTGGAACCTAACCTGCTGTATAAGCGGGGCTGCAGAGTAGCCCGGAACCTAACCTGCTGTATAAACGGGGCTGCAGAGTAGCCTGGAACCTAACCTGCTGTATAAGCGGGGCTGCAGAGTAGCCTGGAACCTAACCTGCTGTATAAGCGGGGCTGCAGAGTAGCCTGGAACCTAACCTGCTGTATAAGCGGGGCTGCAGAGTAGCCCGGAACCTAACCTGCTGTATAAACGGGGCTGCAGAGTAGCCTGGAACCTAACCTGCTGTATAAGCGGGGCTGCAGAGTAGCCTGGAACCTAACCTGCTGTATAAACGGGGCTGCAGAGTAGCCTGGAACCTAACCTGCTGTATAAGCGGGGCTGCAGAGTAGCCCGGAACCTAACCTGATGTATAAGCGGGGCTGCAGAGTAGCCCGGAACCTAACCTGCTGTATAAGCGGGGCTGCAGAGTAGCCCGGAACCTAACCTGCTGTATAAGCGGGGCTGCAGAGTAGCCCGGAACCTAACCTGCTGTATAAGCGGGGCCCTCCTGTATATAAACCACTTCTAAGCACATGTGCTGTATTTTTATCAAGACTGATGGACCGAACACATGGACTACAGGCTGAGGGACTGATTACCTGAATTTAAACTCCTTATCTTGCACCGTTCTTCTCTGTACTGGGCTGATGAAGCCACTGGCTGGCGAAACGTTTCCACAATAAAGAAACCGAAATGTTGCATAAGTGTCTCACTCTTCAACTTGTCAGATTTCTAAACTATGTATATGGTAAGAGGAACCAGGTGAACCAGGGTTCACTGAGTTGCTTGTGAATCAGGGGGTTCCACCAACCATAAACTTCCCTGGTTCTAAATGATGGTGTTAGTGGTACTTATAACAGCCAATTCAAGGCGATAATTTCTGCTTCTCTCTGTTCTGGGATAACCATGTTCTCCTTGTTCCAATCTATAAGATGTGTAGTTGTATTACGACATAAAACACAAGCGTTGAGGGTGTTGTTGGTGCAGCAGGCATTTCTCTGCTCACATAAGTACATGGGACAGTAACATACATACGCTCTGACAAATCCCTAGTCGTCACACCCATGTATCGTTTGTAACAACTGCTACAAGGGATGCTGAGGCTTCCTTCACACTTCTCAGCGATGTTGTTAATGTTCTTAGATGAATCTATGTATTCGACTGGGGTGGAGATAGCGTGATAGGGTTGTCGACGGCTTTCTTAAGCGTATTTTCTTGAAACATTCTCGGGTGCTGTGGAATTAAGGATGATTACAATGCGGGTTACCGTTGGAATGGACGCTTAGCATGTAAATTATTCATTATGCTCTCCCTATAGCAATCTTAAATGAAGGTGGAAGGGAAAATGTAAACTGCAGGTCTCAGTGATTTTGAGGCAGTCGTCTTCCCAGGAAATTAGCCGGGGTTATGGCAATATCATCTTCCAGTTTGTTCGGCATTATCAGTAGTGCTCGCCTCTGCCGCTCTGGGGATGGTCTTCCCTGGATTCAATAACACTGTGGCACTCGACAAGAAACTAGCAGGTCTGGACGTCGCTTCGTTGTTCATCAACATCCCAAAATAGCAAGTTGTCGCTGCCATCCTTCTTGAAAATTCTGGGACGTCAGGTAATTCCCTGACGTCCCAGAATTTTTTTTACCACGTCGAGTGTGTGTTAAGCACAAGTAACAGAAGAATTAGATACAAGTACACCAGGTGATGCACATACAGGTAATTTCTTCATCTTGTCGGTATTGTGTACCAAACACTTACTAGTCAAATACCAGGTAAACACACTTTTCAAGCGTAGGTTTCTACTTGTGTTTCTTTCAAAGCTACTTAATATACGCAGCTAGGAGCGGGTCTACTATGAATCTAGTGAAGCTTAAGCTTGAGGGCCCCTAATCCCGGCGGGGCCCCAGCTTAAAAATGTTGGGTCTGTTGTATGATGAGGGGTTGCGAAGGGCCCCCCCCCATAACAGTTCAAGCTTCAGGGCCCCCTAAAACGTAGGTCTTCCACTGTACACAGTTACTCAGTCCACTAACTAGAAGTAGGAGTAATGGTACCTAAAAGTAGGTGTAGAAATATTTCTATAGTGTAGAAGTAGGGGACTGCCCTGTCTTCCCCACACTGACACCTTTAGTATGAATTCCTTGCCCTCTTATTTTCAGTATGGGTATGTTATGTTTCCCTCCCCTGTTTCGTGGCGGTAATGACCGGATGAAGAGGGTGGGGAGAGAACCTTCTATTTTATTGTTCTTGCCTCGACCCTCTTAGGTAATAGATGACAGTCCATAATCAGTTTCCTTATGGAATCTACAGGCTGTCCGAACCTCTCTCTCTCTCTCTCTCACACACACACACACACACACACATACAGATACCGCAACTTTTCCGTGACTCACCACCATTCTCACCAACAATGGAGCCGGTGATGGAGTCTGACACAAACGACCTCGGTAAAGCAATAACAAAAAAATGATCAGAAACTTTTAAGTCACCTGTGAGGGAGTTGAGCCTTGCTTAGGTGCGCCTGTCCACCACCCATCACACGCCAAGGTACCGTTGTTACGATGTTCTGTACCGCTGATAAGATTGAAAGACGGATTGAAATTATGCCGGTTTCATATGCATTACAATCTGTAGCATTGTTGAGCGGAAAGGTGCGATTTTTATTACCTCTTTTCTTCAGTGGGAAGAGGTACGACAGAGGCGCAGGGGAGCATTCCCTCTCTGGAGTGCCACGCTGGGATACTAAAAAGTGCTCTTCTGTTATCGAATTTATATCACATTTTTTTACCCTCGAAATTAATCAGTTACTTAAGAACTCGCCTTTAAGGAGAATTATGATCTAAAGACTGCATGTTAATAACAATAATAATAATAATAACACTTGACACAGGTGTTCGTGCTGTGATAATTAGTACTAACACTGGCTTCCGCCTCCACCATATTTACACAACAAAGAATAATATGTGGCATGCACAATGATGTAAACATACACACACACACACACACACACACACACACACATCTTTCCAACGGGATACCAAATCCTGAGGAAAGACAGAGGGAACAGGGGGGGTGGAGGAGTGGCGTTGCTGATCAAAAATCGCTGGAATTTTGATGAGCTGGAGAGAGGAGACAGCGGAGAAGAAAGTGATTACATAGCGGGAACACTTCACTCTGGAGGTCCCAAGGTGGTAATAGCAGTGATGTATAACCCACCACAGAACAGCAGGAGGCCAAGGCAAGAGTACGACGAGAGCAATAGAGCGATGGTTGATACACTGGCTAGAGTGGCCAGAAGAGCTCATGCATGCAGGTCAAAGCTCCTAATCATGGGTGACTTTAACCACAAGGAGATTGATTGGGAGAACTTGGACCCACATGGGGGGCCAAGATACATGGAGTGCTAAGATGGTGGAGGTGGTACTGGAAAACTTCATGTGCCAACACGTAAGGGACACTACAAGAGAGAGAGGAGAGGATGAACCAGCAAGGCTGGACTTAGTATTCACCTTGAGTAGTGCAGATATCGAGGACATCACATACGAAAGACCCCTTGGGGCCAGTGACCATGTGGTTTTAAGCTTCGAATACACAGTAGAGCTACAAGTGGAGGGAGAAGCAGGAAGGCCAGGACGAATGAAGCCAAACTACAAGAAAGGGGACTACACAGGAATGAGGAACTACCTGAACGGGGTTCAGTGGGACAGAGAACTGGCAGGGAAGCCAGTTAATGAGATGATGGAATATGTAGCAACAAAATGCAAGGAGGCTGAGGAGAGGTTTGTACCCAAGGGTAACAGGAATAATGAAAAAGCCAGGATGAGCCCATGGTTTACCCAAAGGTGCAGGGAGGCAAAAACCAAGTGTGCTAGGGAATGGAAGAAATATAGAAGGCAAAGGACCCAGGAGAATAAGGAGACCAGTCGTAGAGCCAGAAACGAATATGCACAGATAAGAAGGGAGGCCCAAAGACAATATGAAAATGACATAGCAGCGAAAGCCAAATCTGACCCAAAACTGTTGTACAGCCACATCAGGAGGAAAACAACAGTCAAGGACCAGGTAATCAGGCTAAGGAAGGAAGGAGGAGAGTCAACAAGAAATGACCGTGAAGTATGTGAAGAACTCAACAAGAGATTCAATGAAGTGTTCACAGAGGAGACAGAAGGGACTCCAGAAAGACGGAGAGGTGGGGCACACCACCAAGTGCTGGACACAGTGCACACCACCGAGGAAGAAGTGAAGAGGCTTCTGAGTGAGCTAGATACCTCAAAGGCAATGGGGCCAGATAACATCTCCCCATGGGTATTGAGAGAGGGAGCAGAGGCGCTATGTGTACCCCTAACAACAATATTCAATACATCTATCGAAACAGGGAGATTGCCTGAGGCATGGAAGACAGCAAATGTAGTCCCAATCTTCAAAAAAGGAGACAGACATGAAGCATTAAACTACAGACCAGTGTCACTGACATGTATAGTATGCAAAATCATGGAGAAGATTATCAGGAGAAGAGTGGTGGAACACCTAGAAAGGAACGATCTCATCAACAGCAGCCAACGTGGTTTCAGGGACGGGAAATCCTGTGTCACAAACCTACTGGAGTTCTATGACATTACCTGGAGTTTGCCTGGAGAGAGTTTCGGGGGTCAACGCCCCCGCGGCCCGGTCTGTGACCAGGCAGTAAGACAAGAGAGAGAGGGGTGGGTGGATAGCATTTTCTTGGACTGTAAGAAGGCGTTTGACACAGTTCCACACAAGAGATTGGTGCAAAAACTGGAGGACCAATCAG
>NC_091328.1:1759270-1784270 GCF_038502225.1 Cherax quadricarinatus | reverse complement strand
CCCATGATGACACTCTTCAGGTCACTTGTTCTATCTAGGGTGGAATATTGCTGCACACTAACAGCACCTTTCAAGGCAGGTGAAATTGCTGACCTAGAAAATGTACAGAGAACTTTCACGGCGCGCATAACGGAGATAAAACACCTCAATTACTGGGAGCGCTTGAAGTTCCTGAACCTGTATTCCCTGGAACGCAGGTGGGAGAGATACATGATTATATACACCTGGAAAATCCTAGAGGGACTAGTACCGAACTTGCAC
The DNA here is from genome assembly GCF_038502225.1 of Cherax quadricarinatus. NCBI lineage: Eukaryota > Metazoa > Arthropoda > Malacostraca > Decapoda > Parastacidae > Cherax > Cherax quadricarinatus. The sequence continues at coordinate 1,784,009 of NC_091328.1, read as the reverse complement.
ACGAAAATCACTCACAACGAAAGCAAAAGACTCGGCAGACGATGCAACATCCCCCCCCAATGAAAAGCAAGGGTGTCACTAGCACGTTAAGAGACAATACAGTAAGTGTCAGGGGCCCGAGACTGGTCAACTGCCTCCCAGCATACATAGACCCCTGGCTGTCGTCAAGCAGGCACTGAACAAGCACCTAAAGTCGGTACCTGACTAGCCGGGCTGTGGCTCGTACGATGGATTGCGTGCAGCCAGCAGTAACAGCCTGGTTGATCAGGCTCTGATCCACCAGGAGGCCTGGTCACAGACCGGGACGCGAGGGTGTTGACCCCCGGAACTCTCTCCAGGTAAACACTGGAACTGTCATGACACTGTTACTGTCATGATACTGGTACTGTCATGACACTGGTACTGTCGTGATGCTGGTACTGTCATGACACTGGTACTGTCATGACACTGGTACTGTTATGATGCTGGTACTGTCATGACACTGGTACTGTCATGACACTGGTACTGTCATGACACTGGTACTATCGTGATGCTGGTACTGTCATGACACTGGTACTGTCATGACACTGGTACTGTTATGATGCTGGTACTGTCATGACACTGGTACTGTCATGACACTGGTACTGTCATGACACTGGTGCTGTCATGATGCTGGTACTATCATGACACAGGAACTGTCATGACACTGGTAATGTCATGACACTGGTACTGTAATGACACTGTTACTGTCATGATACTGGTACTGTCATGACATAGTACTGTCATAACACTGGTACTGTCATGACACTGGTACTGTCGTGATGCTGGTACTGTCATGATGCTGATACTGTCATGACACTGGTACTGTCATGACACTGGTACTGTCATGATACTGGTACTGTCATGACACTGGTACTGTCATGACACTGGTACTGTCATGACACTGGTACTGCCATGACACTGGTACTGTCATGACACTGATACTGTCATGACACTGGTACTGTCATGACACTGGTACTGTCATGACACTGGTACTATCATGACACTGGTACTGTCATGACACTGGTACTGTCATGACACTGGTACTGTCATGATATTGGTACTGTCATGACATTAGTACTGTCATAACACTGGTACTGTCATGACACTGGCACTGTCGTGATGCTGGTACTGTCATGACACTGGTACTGTCATGACACTGGTACTGTCATGACACTGGTACTGTCATGACACTGGTACTGTCATGATACTGATACTGTCATGACACTGGTACTATCATGACACTGGTACTGTCATGACACTGGTACTGTCATGACACTGGTACTGTCATGACACTGGTACTATCATGACACTGGTACTGCCATGACACTGGTACTATCATGACACTGGAACTGTCATGACACTGGTACTGTCATGACACTGGTATTGGCACCACTCACTCCAAGAACTGGTTTCTTTAATATATTTAACATATACCGAGAAGTCTGTTAATATGACTCAGTACACGGTTTATTTGCATTTTATCGAGATAACGTTTCTCCCGCCACGACCTTCATCAATTCTGCTAAGTTTATGAAGTCTCCTGGTGACCTAAACGTATTCATGATACAACGCCATAACCGGTGTACTGAGACTTACTCAGTATTTCTCAGGTGTTGTAGGATCTCAGGTGTTGTAGGATCTCAGGTGTTGTAGGATCTCAGGTGTTGTAGGATCTCAGGTGTTGTAGGATCTCAGGTGTTGTAGGATCTCAGGTGTTGTAGGATCTCAGGTGTTGTAGGATCTCAGGTGTTGTAGGATCTCAGGTGTTGTAGGATCTCAGGTGTTCTGGTTATCTAATAATCACCTGTCAAGATCTCAGCTTCAGTCTTGAAGAGGTATGTCTTTGGTAATTCAGTTCTAAGACTATGAAGGAAGACTCTGGTCTTTAAGACTTACCTGGTGGAGTGTTGAGAGGAGAATCTCGCCCGAGAGAGCTTGTAGTGCGTCTGTGTATTTATATATTTGTATACGATTTTATGGATGAATTGATGTATCTGTGTATGTGCTTGTGTGTGCGTGTGGTGGAGAGGATGATGCTGTGCCTTCTGTAGTTCCCGTCGTCCAGGGAACTGACTCCTGCGGCAGGTTGTAGTGATGGATCCCTCACCACCTCTGTCCTCCCTCTTTCTCTCTCTCTCTCTCTCTCTCCCTCTCTCTTCCCCTCTCTCTCTCTCTCTCCCTCTCAGTACTCACTGCTTAATACTCAAAGTTCTGCCTTCCACCATTTACCAAATTATCAACTTCGCACAAATCGCAAGGTTCAGAATCCTCGGCATCAGGAACCGGGTTGAATGAGCAGCCAAACTCACTCCGGGATCATTTTTCCGCACCTTCCTGAGGGGTGGACCTTCTCAAAAGCGTTGTTTGTCACTCTCATACACACAAGACGGGAATTTCTAACCCTCCATAGGAGGCCTGAATCCTCTTACGAGTGCGTAGCTACTTATACGGGTTGAGGGAGATTTTCAGTGAGAATAACCTAGAAATATCTGGGCTGGTATGAATGCATGATTCCCCATTAGCGACACACATCACAGCTAGACGATAGGCAGGGGAGGGAGGGCTAAAATCAAAGTAAATAAATGATAAATGATGGTAGTATAGCAATAATAATGATAACTGAGAGTTATAACACTAGAGGAGAGTTTTGAAGCAGTGAAGGATTGACACAGTGCAGGAGAGAATGGCTGTGAGGGTGGAGAGGGAGACAGTGAAGCAGGCAGGTCACTTTCTGCTGCTGTGGAACACTGTGTAACATTGGAACAACACTGGTACATTGGAAGAACGGGGTCGTACTCCGGCTGGGGGTGTGGTAGACACATGGGGGGAGGTGGTAGACGGTAGATGTAGTGGTAGCAGGTACATGACACACACACGACCCACCCTCCAGCCGCTACCGCACAACAACACTTCAATTAAGACAGAATTTAACATTTTTGTGCTGCGGTTTTTTTTTTTCTTGTTCGATTATTTTTAAAACTTATGGATCTTTTTTTATTAATTATGAAAAATAATTTTTATATCCTTTTTTCACTTTTTTTCCTATTTAAGTTGCCAAGGCGACTCTTATAATATACAAATTCACTGAATTACAGAGATTTTAAGAGAAAGTTATAATCTTTAAATAGTGATTTAAAAATTACCTTTAAATTTATATTTTTTTTATTTTTAAAAACATATTTTAAGTCTATTGAATAATTTTTTTTTCCAGCAACTAATTAACGCCCCCAAAAATTACTGCACATTCTTCGCATGTTGGTAATGTTGATTTACCTCGAAGATGTTCACTCACGTCTTGAAGACGTTCACTCACGTCTTGAAGACGTTCATATACGTCGAAGACGTTCATATACGTCTTGAAGACGTTCATATACGTCTTGAAGACGTTCATATACGTCGAAGAGTCTCTGGCATAGTGAGGTACTTGTGAAGACTTGTATATATGAGTGGAAGAGTTTCAGAAACGGGAGACAATTTAGAATTTCCAGTCACTTATAAGCACTTCAAATCGATGTCGAAAGACAATCTTTTAAAAAAATTAATATGTATGTATATAGTTCTTGGTGGTTGAGTAAGGAGACAGCAGTAGGAGCGGCGGCGGCGGCGGTGGTGGCGGCGGGGAACGCTGGTCACCCCACAACGGTCTACCTCTAACACGGCTAGGCGGCGGCGGCGGCGGCGGCGGAGACGGGGCGAACTTTTTTTGTTGGTGGAGCGACACTGGCCATGCGTCCCCTTCCACGGACGTCACAGGAATGACCCGGCCTCTCTCCACCGCCCACTGGTGTTGCCGGCGCCGCCGCCCAACATCTCCTACCTACCTGCCCACAGCTTCCCCTCTAATCGTTAGTTTCCCCTCCTTCTTCTCCTTGAAATGCTTACTTCTTTGATCTCTCTCTCTCTCCCCTCTCTCTCTCTCTCCCCCCTCCCTTCCCCCCTCCTCCTCATCACACCAGAGGAATCTTGGCTTCTAAAGGGATAATTCTAACTTCAAAAACGAAAAAAAAACAGCCATTGTGACTGGCGCAAAAAAGGCTAGATTTCATTATCACTTGTGGGAGTTTTCCGTAAGGTCACCTCTCCTTTATATGATGGAGGGGGAGGGGGAGGGGGAGGGGGAGGGGGATGCCACAACCGGTTGCTCATGAGCCACTAGGCTTGGTTGTGTGTGTGTGTGTGTGTGTTGCAGGGATGGTGGGTGAGGGGAGGTTGTTGATGGGAGGGGGTGAGGGACAGCTGGGTGTTGAGGGGGAACACTGGCTTACAGCGGCTTGAATTGAAGTGGGTTTGTTTGTCGTGCGTCCGGCAGGGGTGGAAGGGGGCGGCGCCCCCATCCACCCCTGCCAGTGACAGAAGAGCTTCAACCCCCTCCCTCCCTCCCCCTCCCTTCCAATCCCCAGCGATATTAGGAGTGGCAGAGTTAACCACCACAACCACTACCACTACCACTACCCCCATCACCACTACCACCATCACCACCACCACAATCACTACCACCACCACAATCACTACCACCACCACAATCACTACCACCACCACAATCACTACCACCACCACAATCACCAGGTTCTCCAAACAACAATACAGTCTGCACATTGTGTACACTCTTCACCTAACATGGTCATTGATGTACGCAATAGTGTACTCCTCTAAACTTTGTGAATATTATATATATATATATATATATATATATATATATATATATATATATATATATATATATATATATATATATACATATATATATATATATATATATATATATATATATATATATATATATATATATACATACATAACAGTAAAGGAAGTTAACAGACTAACAGTGAAGAAGATTAACAGACTAACAGTGAAGGTTAAGACTAATAGTGAATTAGGTTAACACTCTAACAGTGAAGGTTAACAGAATAACAGTGAAGGAAGTTAATAGACAAACAGTGAAGGTTAACAGATTAACAGTGAAGGAGGTTAACGGACTAACAGTGAAGGAGGTTAACAGATTAACATTGAAGGAGGTTAACAGAATAACAGTGAAGGAAGTTAACAGACTAACAGTGAAGGTTAACAGACTAACAATGAAGGAGGTTAACAGACTAACAGTGAAGGAGGTTAACAGAATAACAGTGAAGGAAGTTAACAGACTAAGAGTGAAGGTTAACAGATTAACAATGAAGGAGGTTAACGGACTAACAGTGAAGAAGATTAACAGACTAACAGTGAAGGTTAAGACTAATAGTGAATGAGGTTAACACTCTAACAGTGAAGGTTAACAGAATAACAGTGAAGGAAGTTAATAGACAAACAGTGAAGGTTAACAGATTAACAGTGAAGGAGGTTAACGGACTAACAGTGAAGGAGGTTAACAGACTAACAGTGAATGAGGTTAACAGAATAACAGTGAAAGAAGTTAACAGACTAACAGTGAAGGTTAACAGACTATCAGTGAAGGAGGCTAACAGACTAACAGTGAAGGAGGTTAACAGACTAACAGTGAAGGAAGTTAACAGACTAACAGTGAAGGAGGTTAACAGACTAACAGTAACAGAGGTTAACAGACTAACAGTGAAGGAGCTTAACAGAATAACAGTGAAGGAAGTTAACAGACTAACAGTGAAGGAGCTTAACAGAATAACAGTGAAGGAAGTCAACAGACTAACAGTGAAGGAGCTTAACAGAATAACAGTGAAGGAAGTTAACAGACTAACAGTGAAGGCTAACAGATTAACAGTGAAGAGGCTAAAAGACTAACAGTGAAGGAGGTTAACAGACTAACAGTGAAGGAAGTTAACAGACTAACAGTGAAGGAGGTTAACAAACTAACAGTAACAGAGGTTAACAGACTAACAGTGAAGGAGCTTAACAGAATAACAGTGAAGGAAGTTAACAGACTAACAGTGAAGGAGCTTAACAGAATAACAGTGAAGGAAGTTAACAGACTAACAGTGAAGGCTAACAGATTAACAGTGAAGGAAGCTAAAAGACTAACAGTGAAGGAGGTTAACAGACTAACAGTGAAGGAAGTTAACAGACTAACAGTGAAGGAGGTTAACAGACTAACAGTGAAGGAGGTTAACAGGATAAAAGTGAAGGAAGTTAACAGACTAACAGTGAAGGTTAACAGATTAACAGTGAAGGAGGTTAACAGAATAACAGTGAAATAGGTTAACAGAATATCAGTGAAGGAAGTTAACAGACTAACAGTGAAGGTTAACAGACTAACAGTGAAGGTTAACAGACTAACAGTGAAGGAGGTTAACAGACTAACAGTGAAGGAGGTTAAAAGACTAACAGTGAAAGAGTTTAACAGACTAACAGTGAAGGTTAACAGACTAACAGTGAATGTTAACAGACTAACAGTGAAGGTTAACAGACTAACAGTGAAGGTTAACAGACTAACAGTGAAGGCTAACAGACTAACAGTGAAGGTTAATAGACTAACAGTGAAGGAGGTTAACAGACTAACAGTGAAGGAGGTTAACAGAATAACAGTGAAGGAAGTTAACAGACTAACAGTGACGGTTAACAGATTAACAGTGAAGGAGGTTAACGGACTAACAGTGAAAGAGGTTAACAGGCTAACAGTGAAGGACGTTAACAGAATAACAGTGAAGGAAGTTAACAGACTAACAGTGAAGGTTAACAGACTAACAGTGAAGGAGGCTAACAGACTAACAGTGAAGGAGGTTAACAGACTAACAGTGATGGAGGTTAACAGACTAACAGTGAAGGAGGTTAACAGACTAACAGTGAAGGCTAACAGACTAACAGTGAAGGTTAACAAACTAACAGTGAAGGCTAACAGACTAACAGTGAAGGTTAACAGACTAACAGTGACAGAGGTTAACAGATTAACAGTGGAGGTTAATAGACTAACAGTGAAGGAGGTTAACAGACAAACGGTGAAAGAGGTTAACAGACTAACAGTGAAGGAGGTTAACAGACTAACAGTGAAGGAGGTTAACAGACTAACAGAGAAGGAGGTTAACAGACTAACAGTGAAGGAGGTTAACACACTATCAGTGAAGGAGGTTAACAGAATGTCAGTGAAGGAAGTTAACAGACTAACAGTGAAGGTTAACAGACTAACAGTGAAGGTTAACAGATTAACAGTGAAGGAGGTTAACAGACTAACAGTGAAGGAGGTTAAAAGACTAACAGTGAAAGAGTTTAACAGACTAACAGTGAAGGAAGTTAACAGACTAACAGTGAAGGTTAACAGACTAACAGTGAAGGTTAACAGACTAACAGTGAAGGCTAACAGACTAAGAGTGAAGGCTAACAGACTAACAGTGAAGGCTAACAGGCTAACTGTGAAGGTTAACAGACTAACAGTGAAGGATAACAGACTAACAGTGAAGGTTAACAGACTAACAGTGAAGGCTAACAGACTAACAGTGAAGGCTAACAGACTAACAGTGAAGGCTAACAGACTAACAGTGAAGGCTAAGAGACTAACAGTGAAGGCTAACAGACTAACAGTGAAGGTTAACAGACTAACAGTGAAGGTTAACAGACTAACAGTGAAGGTTAACAGACTAACAGTGAAGGCTAACAGACTAACAGTGAAGGTTAACAGACTAACAGTGAAGGTTAACAGACTAAGAGTGAAGGCTAACAGACTAACAGTGAAGGTTAACAGACTAACAGTGAAGGCTAACAGACTAACAGTGAAGGTTAACAAACTAACAGTGAAGGCTAACAGACTAACAGTGAAGGTTAACAGACTAACAGTGAAGGCTAACAGACTAACAGTGAAGGTTAACAGACTAACAGTGAAGGCTAACAGACTAACAGTGAAGGTTAACAGACTAACAGTGAAGGCTAACAGACTAACAGTGAAGGTTAACAGACTAACAGTGAAGGTTAACATACTAACAGTGAAGGTTAACAGACTAACAGTGAAGGCTAACAGACTAACAGTGAAGGTTAACAGACTAACAGTGAAGGTTAACAGACTAACAGTGAAGGTTAACAGACTAACAGTGAAGGTTAACAGACTAACAGTGAAGGCTAACAGACTAACAGTGAAGGTTAACAGACTAACAGTGAAGGTTAACAGAGTAACAGTGAAGGTTAACAGACTAACAGTGAAGGTTAACAGACTAACAGTGAAGGCTAACAGACTAACAGTGAAGGTTAACAGACTAACAGTGAAGGCTAACAGACTAACAGTGAAGGCTAACAGACTAACAGTGAAGGTTAACAGACTAACAGTGAAGGCTAACAGACTAACAGTGAAGGTTAACAGACTAACAGTGAAGGCTAACAGACTAACAGTGAAGGCTAACAGACTAACAGTGAAGGTTAACAGACTAACAGTGAAGGCTAACAGACTAACAGTGAAGGTTAACAGACTAACAGTGAAGGCTAACAGACTAACAGTGAAGGCTAACAGACTAACAGTGAAGGCTAACAGACTAACAGTGAAGGCTAACAGACTAACAGTGAAGGTTAACAGACTAACAGTGAAGGCTAACAGACTAACAGTGAAGGCTAACAGACTAACAGTGAAGGCTAACAGACTAACAGTGAAGGCTAACAGACTAACAGTGAAGGCTAACAGACTAACAGTGAAGGCTAACAGACTAACAGTGAAGGCTAACAGACTAACAGTGAAGGTTAACAGACTAACAGTGAAGGCTAACAGACTAACAGTAATGTTTATGGTAAACTCCCAAAAAAATATTTGTAAAATTACTGAGACTGAAAAAATTCTGAATGAAATATGGAAATGGGAACCGAGAATGAATAGGAATTAAAATTCTGGATAAGAATTAAGAGAGAGAGAGAGAGAGAGAGAGAGAGAGAGAGAGAGAGAGAGAGAGAGAGAGAGAGAGAGAGAGAGAGAGAGAGAGAGAGAGAGAAACAAGAGAGAGAGAGAGAGAGAGAGAGAGAAAACACATTCGTACAGCATAATGATGTCAACGAGATAAAGTCAGTTGATCACATGAAAATGCTGGCCCACAGATGGCTCCAACTTCATCCTGTTCCCTACTTGTATGTCTCATAACAATAAAAATGCTTTCAAATGAGCTGATGTAGGTAACAGCTCTTAGCTTGCCAATAAAGTTAGGAATCCTTAACCTGTAAATAGCTGTCAATAAAGCTAGGGATCCTTAACCTTGTCAAACCCTGTGTAAAAAAAAGAGAGAGAGATGCGCTAAACCCATCATGTCAAGATTCTTGAAGCGGGGGGCGACGCTCCCTCTCTCACAGAACAACATTTTTGACTAATAAGAAAAGAGATTTTATAAATGCCGGAATAAATTAGTAGTGAAGGAGAATAGGTCAGGAAATTTTATAAATCAGAGGACAAATCAGCCTGCAACTCAGGGTAACCTTCATAAATCTCGCTTAAAATCGTAAAAAAAATAATAATACTGATATTCCTCCATGTTGGTTTTATGAACTGCCCCGTATCTACAACATATCCTAAAATCAACTCTGTTGCTCCGTAAACAAGAGAAAATTCTATTAAATATAGTTGAATGTTTGAGCAGCTACACCCACCCTCCTCGTGCGAGCGCTGGACGCGCACTGAGTCACTGACCTGGAGGATTCACAATCTTCTCATCTTTTACACTTGACAGGAACTAAATTTCACTAATTATCACTAATATTACTCATTAATGTACAAAAAGAAAACACAAAAGCGTAAATGCATTTAAAATTTCTACCTATATTCTTTATCTGTCTCAAAGTTACCCATGACGTCATCAATTAATCTTTCAATTATCGAAAACGATAATTAGAACTCTCGAAATTAATGCATTTAATAATGCTGCCCATACACAGGAAATATTTTAAAAAATTTCTCAGATGTTTTCAACTTTTTCAATATTTTTCAATCATACGTTCTCGCCAGCGCCCCCTTTTTACCCCCTTTAATCTAAGCAATTTAACTCAGACCTTTAAACTGTGACATTTAACCCAGATATTGGAACACAGCCATTTAACACAGAGTTAAACGCAGCAGATTTAACCCCGGTATTGAAACCTCAGACATTTAATTCTACCTGAACGATGATATTTAACACCGATATTAAAACTAAGCCATTTAACTTCGTCCCTTAATTTATGACATTTAACTCCGTTATGTAAACAGAATCGAGGTATTTAAAGGTCAATTATAAATTGACCTTTAAATTCTATTTATCTGCCGTTGTTATTGTGTTATGTTCTGTATCCGTGTGTTATGTGGTGTTATGTGGTGTTATTGTGTGTTATGTTGTGTACCCGTGTGTTATGTGGTGTTATTGTGTGTTATGTTGTGTACACGTGTGTTATGTGGTGTTATTGCGAGTTATGTTGTGTACCCGTGTTATGTGGTGTTATTGTGTGTTATATTGCGTCCCCGTGTGTTATGTGGTGTTATTGTGTGTTATGTTGTGTACCCGTGTGTTATTGATGTTTTGTGTGTTATGTTGTGTGCCCGTGTGCTATATGGTGTTACTGTGTGTTATGTTGTGTACCCGTGTGTTATTGGTGTTATTGTGTGTTATGTTGTGTACCCGTGTGCTATATGGTGTTACTGTGTGTTATGTTGTGTACCCGTGTGTTCTTGGTGTTATTGTGTGTTATGTTGTGTACCCGTGTGTTCTTGGCGTTATTGTGTGTTATGTTGTGTACCCGTGTGCTGTGTGGTGTTATGTTGTGTACCCGTGTGTTATTGGTGTTATTGTGTGTTATGTTGTGTACCCGTGTGTTCTTGGTGTTATTGTGTGTTATGTTGTGTATCCGTGTGCTATATGGTGTTACTGTGTGTTATGTTGTGTACCCGTGTGTTCTTGGTGTTACTGTGTGTTATGTTGTGTACCCGTGTGTTCTTGGTGTTATTGTGTGTTATGTTGTGTACCCGTGTGTTCTTGGTGTTATTGTGTGTTATGTTGTGTACCCGTGTGTTCTTGGTGTTATTGTGTGTTATGTTGTGTACCCGTGTGCTGTGTGGTGTTACTGTGTGTTATGTTGTGTACCCGTGTGCTATATGGTGTTACTGTGTGTTATGTTGTGTACCCGTGTGTTCTTGGTGTTATTGTGTGTTATGTTGTGTACCCGTGTGCTGTGTGGTGTTACTGTGTGTTATGTTGTGTACCCGTGTGCTATATGGTGTTATTGTGTGTTATGTTGTGTACCCGTGTGTTCTTGGTGTTATTGTGTGTTATGTTGTGTACCCGTGTGCTGTGTGGTGTCATTGTATGTTATACTGTGTACCCGTGTGTCATGTGGTGTTATTGTGTGTGTTGTATACTTTTGTGTTAGTGTTACTGTGTGTCATGTGGTGTTATAACTTACTTGTTAACAACAATAAGAGCTTTGCTTGAGTTAGACATAAGAATTAACAACTTGTCGTCTACACTACAAACTGAGCGGTTAGCAATCCTAATGGTGCTCACGCTAACTTATGACACTGAACTTGACTCTATCATCATTACTGATTGTGTCATCATTGAAGGCTCTTGACTCACATAATGACTCTAACAACATGTTCATTGGAGAAGCCAGGTATAGATACTCAAAATTCAGGAAAAAAAGGGATTAATGTACAATTGCTATGGATCCCATCACACATTGGATTACTCCTTCATGATAAAGTTGATATGTTAGCCAAGAAGAGTACCCAGAAGGAGAATATAGAACATAACTTTGGTATATCTGCGTCTAGCATTAGGAATAATATTAGGAGAGAAGTAAATAATGAAGATGATTCTTATAGGAATGCAGTTAGAAGCCTGAGTAGATCTATATCCCTCTATGATAACATGAACGTAGATAAGTATGTTTATGGAGCAACTTGCAATGTGAACAGACTGACTGATGTTGTAGAGGCCAGGCTTAGGCTTGGTTACAAGTACTTCTGGCAGTTTGGGAGACACACAGATGATGATCAAACCAAGTACAAAGTATGTGGTCAGCCACATGGTCATTATCTTGAACACTATGTGCTTAATTGTCCACTTATTGAGGAATATAAAGACAGACAGTATAATAACCTATGTGACATATCAAGATACCTTATTAATGAAAATAAGATACCAGATATATTAAACAAATTTCATAAATTTGCTTGTAACTGATAAGTGAACTGTAGATATAAATCCAGATGTACTCTTGTCAACCCTTTTGGGGCCTAGTTCCTAGGCCTATTGTGTATCCATATGTTCTCGCGCTACCCTCCACAGGATGGATATGGGGTGCATAATAAACTAACCACTTCAGTGGCAAAATCTAATTTCTAATCCCATGTGTTATGTGGTGTTATTGTGTGTTATGTTGTATACCCGTGTGTTATGTTACGTTATTTCTTGTTTAGTAAAGGTATTAAATGTTATTTAGTGTTAATATGTGTTTTATGGTGCTATATTCTCTTATATGGTGATATTAAATGTTATATATATATATATATATATATATATATATATATATATATATATATATATATATATATATATATATATATATATATATATATATATATATATATAAGACTGGCAAGGCAGGTCGAGGCACGGCAGTATTCTCATGCCAAATAATGGAAGTGAATAAACAAGTACATGCTGGGAATCTCAGTATTATAGCTGTAACTGAAACCTTGGCGAGAGTTTTATATAACGACATGTTAGTGGAATCTTTCCATATGTCCATACAAGATGTTGTGTATAGACTGTATTTACAAGAATAATGGAGGGGTAAGCCAGTGGAAGGCCTTGGTCAGATGACCAAAATCTCCAGCGGTGGGTCATTATATGACTAAGACCCGCGTCAGGAAAAACTAGTCCTGATTCCTGACAGACCTAACCTAACTTAACCTAACTTAACCTAACATAACCTAACCTAACCTAACCTAACCTAACCTAAACCTAACCTAACCTAACCTAACCTAACCTAACCTAACCTAACCTAACCTAACCTAACCTAACCTAACCTAACCTAACCTAACTTGACAAAGTTTACCTAACATATGAATGATGTAGTTGCAGTTCTGTATAAATTAAGTCTCTCTCTCTCTCTCTCTCTCTCTCTCTCTCTCTCTCTCTCTCTTTTTACACAGGGTTTGACAAGGTTAAGGATCCCTAGCTTTATTGACAGCTATTTACAGGTTAAGGATTCCTAACTTTATTGGCAAGCTAAGAGCTGTTACCTACATCAGCTCATTTGAAAGCATTTTTATTGTTATGAGACATACAAGTAGGAAACAGGATGAAGTTGGAGCCATCTGTGGGCCAGCATTTTCATTTGATCAACTGACTTTATCTCGTTGACATCATTATCCTGAACGAATGTGTTCCATACTCGAGTCATCCTGGGTATGTATGATCTCAGATGGAGTGATGTTCTGGAGGAGGGTACAGCCAGAGTGAAGTTGCTGCTTTCTGCCCGTCTTATGGCATAAAAGCTTGTTTCACGCTCTCCTCGAAGTGGATCCAAGTGTGGTATTTTGACAATATTGGCCTTGTACATAACAGTAAGGCCACCCACATCCCTCCTATGTTGAAGGCTCTGCTGAAATGACAGATCTATCCAGGATGGGTCCAGGCGAGAGATAAGACGTCTTGCTCTGTTCTCTACTCTGTCAAGCAGTCGCAGATGAGAGGGGGGGCAGGCAAACCAAGAAAGTGGAGCATACTCAAGGTGCGAGCGTACTTGTGCCTCGTACAGGATCTTGCAACCCCTACTGTCAAGCAGATGGGAGATACGGCGAAGTGCTGTAAGCTTCCTGGCTGCCTTGTTTGCAAGATTTACAACATGGTTCTTCATGGTTAGTTTGGAGTCAAATTTCACCCCAAGGATATCAACTTCTTCTCCAGGTGCCAACATCCTCCCATTCATCCTTACTACTGCACCAGCATTACCATCATGGTGCCTAGAGACGATCATCATTTGCGTTTTCTCAGGTGCAAATGTTACTTGCCATCTATTTCCCCAAGCTGATATAGCTCTCAGCTGGTGATTGATGTAGCTTAGAGCAGCTGGCATTTCTTCTCTTGGATAAGTGAATGTCAGTGTACAGTCGTCTGCATATGCATGTGATTCTGAGATGAGATGAAGAAGGTCGTTGAAGTAGACATTCCATAACAATGGACCCAGCACGCTTCCTTGTGGAACACTTGCCCCAATAGGATGTCTTGCTGATTCCGTTCCATTGAGAACTACACTTAGAGATCTACCATGAAGGTAATCACTGAGGAGACAGCGTAGAGCCTGCAATTCCCAGTGCTTGAAGTTTTGCTAAGAGGCCCTGGTGCCACACCCGGTCGAAAGCGCCAGCAATGTCCAGTGCTACCACACAGCTGACTTTGGTTTCATCCAGTGACTGGTGCCACTTAGTGGAGAGGTTTAACAACAGATCAGCAGCAGAGTAACCTTTCCTGAAGCTATATTGGCGATCACAAAGTAGTGAGTGGTAGTCAAAAAACTCTGTCATTTGTCTTGAGATTATTGTCTCAAGGATCTTACCAGTGATTGACAGGAGTGACACTGGTCTGTAGTTGCTGATTTCTGCTCTGCTCTTCTTTTTGTGAACAGGGACTACATTTGCCTCTTTCCATGGAGAGGGCCATTTACACTGTACTAGGCAGTGGTGAAAGATGCGAGTTAGAGGTGCTGCTAGCTGGTCTGCACATCTTCTCAACAATCTTGGGCTCAACTTGTCTGGGCCCACAGCCTTTTCTTTGTCAAGTGATTTAAGTAGGAAATGCACCTCTCTCTGTCTCTGTCTCTCTCTCTCTCTCTCTCTTTCTCTCTCTTTGTGAAAAAGGTTTACTCTAAAACTGTGTTTTTTCTTCATGTAGTTTATTACTGAGATTAATAGTTGATAATATTATTTAATCTTTCAACTTGTTTGTCTGATCAAAAGTTTTAAGTGACCTTCCGGCTGTTAAACGTTCCATTATCTGTGATAGCTTTCTGTTATACTCTAACTCTAGTCTCCCTCACTCTCTCCCTCACTCTCCCTAACTCCCTCACTCTCCCTCACTCTCCCTCACTCTCTCCCTCGCTCTCCCTCACTCTCCCTCACTCTCCCTCACTCTCCCTCACTCCCCCTCACTCTCCCTCACTCTCCCTCACTCTCCCTCACTCTCCCTCACTCTCCCTCACTCTCCCTCACTCTCCCTCACTCTCCCTCACTCCCCCTCACTCTCCCTCACTCTCCCTCACTCTCCCTCACTCCCTCCCTCACTCTCCCTCACTCTCCCTCACTCTCCCTCACTCTCCCTCACTCTCCCTCACTCCCTCCCTCACTCCCTCCCTCACTCTCCCTCACTCTCCCTCACTCTCCCTCACTCTCCCTCACTCCCTCCCTCACTCTCCCTCACTCTCCCTCACTCTCCCTCACTCTCCCTCACTCTCCCTCACTCCCTCCCTCACTCCCTCCCTCACTCCCTCCCTCACTCTCCCTCACTCTCCCTCACTCTCCCTCACTCTCCCACACTCTCTCCCCCTCTCGCTCCCTCACTCTCGCTCACTCTCCCTCACTCTCCCTCACTCTCCCTCACTCTCCCTCACTCCCTCCCTCACTCTCCCTCACTCTCCCTCACTCTCCCTCACTCTCCCTCACTCCCTCCCTCACTCTCCCTCACTCTCCCTCACTCTCCCTCACTCTCCCTCACTCTCCCTCACTCCCTCCCTCACTCTCCCTCACTCACCCTCACTCTCCCTCACTCTCCCTCACTCCCTCCCTCACTCTCCCTCACTCTCCCTCACTCTCTCCCTCGCTCTCCCTAACTCCCTCACTCTCCCTCACTCCCTCCCTCACTCTCCCTCACTCCCTCACTCTCCCTCATTCTCTCCCTCTCTCTCCCTCACTCCCTCACTCTCCCTCACTCTCTCCCTCACTCTCCCTCATTCTCTCCCTCTCTCTCCCTCACTCCCTCCCTCACACTCCCTCACTCCCACCCTCACTCTCCCTCACTCCCTCCCTCACTCTCCCTCACTCCCTCCCTCACTCTCCCTCACTCCCTCCCTCACTCTCCCTCACTCCCTCTCTCACTCTCCCTCACTCCCTCCCTCACTCTCCCTCACTCCCTCTCTCACTCTCCCTCACTCCCTCCCTCACTCTCCCTCACTCCCTCCCTCACTCTCCATCACTCCCTCCCTCATTCTCCCTCACTCCCTCCCTCACTCTCCCTCACTCCCTCTCTCACTCTCCCTCACTCCCTCCCTCACTCTCCCTCACTCCCTCTCTGACTGACATTCACCCCTCAGAGATACATTCTTGCTGGTAGGTGAGTGATCAGGTGATCATGATGGAAACTACCATGAACTACCCTACCACAATCAAATACCATCCTGGCATGATAGAAGCCACCATGAAATACCCTACCACAACCAAATACCATCCTGGCATGATAGAAGCCACCATGAACTACCCTACCACAATCAAATACCATCCTGGCATGATAGAAGCCACCAGGAACTACACTACCACAATCAAATACCATCCTGACATGATAGAAGCCACCAGGAACTACTGTAGTACCATGATCTACCATCCAGGCATGATAGAAGCTACCATGAACTCCCCTAGCACCATCATCTACCATCCTGGCATGACAGAAGTCACCATGAACTACCCTAGCACCATCATCTATCATCCTGGCATGATAGAAGCCACGGTAAACTACCCTAGCACCATCATCTACCATCCTGGCATGATAGAAGCCACCATGAAGTACCCTAGCACCATCAAATACCATCCTGGCATGACAAAAGCTACCATGAACTACCCTAGGACCATCATCTATTATCCTGGCATGATAGAAGCCACCATGAACTACCCTAGCACCATCATCTACCATTCTGGCATGATAGAAGCCACCATGAACTACCCTAGCACCATCATCTACCATCCTCGCATGATGGAAGCCACCATGAACTACCCTAGCACCATCATCTACCATCCTGGCATGATAGAAGCTACCATAAACTACCCTAGCACCATCATCTACCATCCTGGCATGGTAGAAGCTACCATCAACTACCCTAGCACCATCATCTACCATTCTGGCATGATAGAAGCCACCATGAACTCCCCTAGCACCATCATGTACCATCCTGGAATGATAAAAGCCACCATGAACTACCCTAGCACCATCATCTACCATCCTAGCATGATGGAAGCCACTATGAACTACCCTAGCACCATCATCTACCATCCTGGCATGATAGAAGCTACCATAAACTACCCTAGCACCATCATCTACCATCCTGGCATGGTAGAAGCTACCATAAACTACCCTAGCACCATCATCTACCATCCTGGCATGATAGAAGCCACCATGAACTCCCCTAGCACCATCATCTACCATCCTGGTATGATAGAAGCCACCATGAACTCCCCTAGCACCATCATCTACCATCCTGGCATGATAGAAGCCATCATGAACTTCCCTAGCACCACCATCTACCATCCTGGCATGATAGAAGCCACCATGAACTCCCCTAGCACCATCATCTACCATCCTGGCATGATAGAAGCCACTATGAACTCCCCTAGCGCCATCATCTACCATCCTGGCATGATAGAAGCCACCATGAACTCCCATAGCACTATCATCTACCATCCTGGCATGATAGAAGCCACCAAGAACTCCCCTAGCACCATCATCTACCATTCCTGGCATGATAGAAGTCACCATGAACTACCCTAGCACCATCATCTATCATCCTGGCATGATAGAAGCTGCCATAAACTACCCTAGCGCCATCATCCACCATTCTGGCATGATAGAAGTCACCATGAACTACCCTAGCACCATCATCTATCATCCTGGCATGATAGAAGTCACCATAAACTACCCTAGCACCATCATCTACCATCCTGGCATGATAGAAGCCACCATGAACTACCCTAGCACCATCAAATACCATCCTGGTATGATAGAAGCCACCATGAACTACCCTAGCACCATCATCTACCATTATGGCATGATAGAAGCCACCAAGAACTACCCTAGCACCATCATCTACCATCCTGGCATGATAGAAGCCACCATGAACTACCCTAGCACCATCATCTACCATCTTGGCATGACAGAAGCTACCATGAACTACCCTAGCACCATCATCTATTATCCTGGCATGATAGAAGCCACCATGAACTACCCTAGCACCATCATCTACCATAATGGCGTGACAGAAGCTACCATGAACTACCCTAGCACCATTATCTATTATCCTGGCATGATGGAAGCCACCATCAACTACCCTAGCACCATCATCTACCATTCTGGCATGATAAAAGCCACCATGAACTACCCTAGCACCATCATCTACCATCCTGGCATGATGGAAGCCACCATGAACTACCCTAGCACCATCATCTACCATCCTGGCATGAAAGAAGCCACCATGAACTCCTTTAGCACCATCATCTACCATCCTGGCATGATAGAAGCCACCATGAACTCCCCTAGCACCATCATCTATCATCCTGGCATGATAGAAGCCACCATGAACTCCCCTAGCACCATCATCTACCATCCTGGCATGATGGAAGCCACCATGAACTACCCTAGCACCATCATCTACCATCCAGGCATGATAGAAGCCACCATGAACTCCCCTAGCACCATCATCTACCATCCTGGCATGATAGAAGCCACCATGAACTCCCCTAGCACCATCATCTACCATCCTGGCATGATATAAGCCACCATGAACTCCCCTAGCACCATCATCTACCATCCTGGCATGATGGAAGCCACCATGAACTACCCTAACACCATCATCTACCATCCTGGCATGATGGAAGCCACCATGAACTACCCTAGCACCATCATCTACTATCCTGGCATGATGGAAGCCACCATGAGCTACCCTAGCACCATCATCTACCATCCTGGCATGATAAAAGCCACCATGAACTACCCTAGCACCATCATCTACCATCCTGGCATGATAGAAGCCACCATGAACTCCCCTAGCACCATCATCTACCATCCTGGCATGATGGAAGCCACCATGAACTACCCTAGCACCATCATCCACCATCCTGGCATAATGGAAGCCACCATGAACTACCCTAGCACCATCATCTACCATCCTGGCATGATGGAAGCCACCATGAACTACCCTAGCACCATCATCTACCATCCTGGCATGATAGAAGCCACCATGAACTCCCCTAGCATCATCATCTACCATCCTGGCATGATAGAAGCCACCATAAACTCCCCTAGCACCATCATCTACCATCCTGGCATGATAGAAGCCACCATGAACTACCCTAGCACCATCATCTACCATCCTGGCATGATGGAAGCCACCATGAACTACCCTAGCACCATCATCTAACATCCTGGCATGATGGAAGCCACCATGAACTCCCCTAGCACCACCATCTACCATCCTGGCATGACAGAAGCCACCATGAACTACTCTAGCACCATCATCTACCAGCCTGGCATGATGGAAGCCACCATGAACTCCCCTAGCACCATCATCTACCATCCTGGCATGATGGAAGCCACCATGAACTACCCTAGCACCATCATCTACCATCCTGGCATGATGGAAGCCACCATGAACTCCCCTAGCACCATCATCTACCATCCTGGCATGATGGAAGCCACCATGAACTACCCTAGCACCATCATCTACCATACTGGCATGACAGAAGCCACCATGAACTACTCTAGCACCATCATCTACCAGCCTGGCATGATGGAAGCCACCATGAACTATCCTAGCACCATCATCTACCATCTTGGCATGACAGAAGCCACCAGGAACTATCCTAGCACCATCATCTACCATCCTGGCATGATGGAAGCCACCATGAACTATCCTAGCACCATCATCTACCATCCTGGCATGACAGAAGCCACCATGAACTACCCTAGCACCATCATCTACCATCCTCGCATGATGGAAGCCACCATGAACTACCCTAGCACCATCATCTACCATCCTGGCATGACAGAAGCCACCATGAACTACCCTAGCACCATCATCTACCATCCTGGCATGATGGAAGCCACCATGAACTACCCTAGCACCATCATCTACCATCCTGGCATGATGGAAGCCACCATGAACTACCCTAGCACCATCATCTACCATCCTGGCATGATGGAAGCCACCATGAACTCCCCTAGCACCATCATCTACCATCCTGGCATGACAGAAGCCACCATGAACTCCCCTAGCACCATCATCTACCATCCTGGCATGATGGAAGCCACCATGAACTACTCTAGCACCATCATCTACCATCCTGGCATGATGGAAGCCACCATGAACTCTCCTAGCACCATCATCTACCATCCTGGCATGATGGAAGCCACCATGAACTACCGTAGCACCATCATCTACCATCCTGGCATGATGGAAGCCACCATGAGCTACCCTAGCACCATCATCTACCATCCTGGCATGATAGAAGTCACCATGAACTACCCTAGCACCATCATCTACCATCCTGGCATGATGGAAGCCACCATGAACTACCATAGCACCATCATCTACCATCCTGGCATGATAGAAGCCACCAAGAACTCCCCTAGCACCATCATCTACCATCCTGGCATGATGGAAGCCACCATGAACTACCCTAGCACCATCATCTACCATCCTGGCATGATGGAAGCCACCATGAACTACCCTAGCACCATCATCTACCATCCTGGCATGATGGAAGCCACCATGAACTCCCCTAGCACCATCATCTACCATCCTGGCATGATAGAAGCCACCATGAACTACCCTAGCACCATCATCTACCATCCTGGCATGATGAAAGCCACCATGAACCCTAGCACCATCATCTACCATCCTGGCATGATAGAAGCCACCATGAACTACCCTAGCACCATCATCTACCATCCTGGCATGATGGAAGCCACCATGAACTCCCCTAGCACCATCATCTACCATCCTGGCATGATAGAAGCCACCATGAACTACCCTAGCACCATCATCTACCATCCTGGCATGATGGAAGCCACCATGAACTCCCCTAGCACCATCATCTACCATCCTGGCATGGTAGAAGCCACCATGAACTACCCTAGCACCATCATCTACCATCCTGGCATGGTAGAAGCCACCATGAACTCCCCTAGCACCATCATCTACCATCCTGGCATGATAGAAGCCACCATGAACTACCCTAGCACCATCATCTACCATCCTGGCATGATAGAAGCCACCATGAACTACCCTAGCACCATCATCTACCATCCTGGCATGATAGAAGCCACCATGAACTACCCTAGCACCATCATCTACCATCCTGGCATGATAGAAGCCACCATGAACTACCCTAGCACCATCATCTACCATCCTGGCATGATAGAAGCCACCATGAACTACCCTAGCACCATCATCTACCATCCTGGCATGGTAGAAGCTACCATAAACTACCCTAGCACCATCATCTACCATCCTGGCATGATAGAAGCCACCATGAACTACCCTAGCACCATCATCTACCATCCTGGCATGGTAGAAGCTACCATAAACTACCCTAGCACCATCATCTACCATCCTGGCATGATAGAAGCCACCATGAACTACCCTAGCACCATCATCTACCATCCTGGCATGGTAGAAGCTACCATAAACTACCCTAGCACCATCATCTACCCATCCTGGCATGATAGAAGCCACCATGAACTACCCTAGCACCATCATCTACCATCCTGGCATGGTAGAAGCTACCATCAACTACCCTAGCACCATCATCTACCATCCTGGCATGATAGAAGCCACCATGAACTACCCTAGCACCATCATCTACCATCCTGGCATGGGTAGAAGCTACCATAAACTACCCTAGCACCATCATCTACCATCCTGGCATGATAGAAGCCACCATGAACTACCCTAGCACCATCATCTACCATCCTGGCATGATAGAAGCCACCATGAACTACCCTAGCACCATCATCTACCATCCTGGCATGGTAGAAGCTACCATAAACTACCCTAGCACCATCATCTACCATCCTGGCATGATAGAAGCCACCATGAACTACCCTAGCACCATCATCTACCATCCTGGCATGGTAGAAGCTACCATAAACTACCCTAGCACCATCATCTACCATCCTGGCATGATAGAAGCCACCATGAACTACCCTAGCACCATCATCTACCATCCTGGCATGATAGAAGCCACCATGAACTACCCTAGCACCATCATCTACCATCCTGGCATGGTAGAAGCTACCATAAACTACCCTAGCACCATCATCTACCATCCTGGCATGATAGAAGCCACCATGAACTACCCTAGCACCATCATCTACCATCCTGGCATGACCTGAAACTTTTCCAATCAGTCTGAAGTCGCTGTTTCAGTCAAGTTTTCCAATTCATTTCGACTTAAGTAAAACATTTGTCGTGGTTTTTGATCCAGGAAACTGGATCAAGATGATTACCTCCCATTACCTCCCACTACCTCCCATTACCTCCCATTACCTCCCATTACCTCCCATTACCTCCCATTACCTCCCATTACCTCCCATTACCTCCCAGGGGTGTAAAAAATCCCATTCTTCTTGTTTTTTTGATGAAATTTGAAAGAAATCTTTTGTCAATGTCTTGGGAGAAAATCGTGAAGGATTGTGAAGACAACGACAGAAAGTTAAGTGTCACCATCCCTGGGACGGAAAGACAGTGTCACCATCCCTGGGACGGGAAGACAGTGTCACCTTCCCTGGGATGGAAAGACAGTGTCACCATCCCTGGGACGGAAAGACAGTGTCACCATCCCTGGGACGGAAAGACAGTGTCACCTTCCCTGGGACGGAAAGACAGTGTCACTATCCCTGGGACGGAAAGACAGTGTCACTATCCCTGAGACGGAAAGACAGTGTCACCATCCCAGGTAAGAGGAGGAGAAGAGAGAGAGAGGAGAAACTTTATGCTCAGCCGAAGGAACAAATTGCAGGCTGAACTTTTCCCCTTCAGGTTGAATTTGCGGTGTAGGTGAGGGCCAGAGAGGGGCGAGAAGTGCCTGCCCGGGCACAGCTTGGCATCGTCTTGCCCCTGAGAAATGTTTGAAAGGCAGCCAGGTCTTGCTGGAGGCTGGATCAAATAAGGTTTAAGATGTCCGTATTGATTATTGCATTGACCTGAAGGAAAATGTGTGTGAGAGAGAGAGAGAGAGAGAGAGAGAGAGAGAGAGAGAGAGAGAGAGAGAGAGAGAGAGAGAGAGAGAGAGAGAGAGAGAGAGAGAGAGAGAGAGAGAGAGAGAGAGAGAGAGAGAGAGAGAGAGAGAGAGAGAGAGAGAGAGAGAGTATTAAGTGCAAATTTACAGACTATAAAAAAATATACACCAATACACGATCCTTTATTGACAATGTTTCGCTCGCACAGCGTGACTTCATGAAATCACCAACAGATCTGTTTCCGACTTGATCAAGGATGTCATTATGTCACATTTCTGTTCCTCTTGATTTTTCCTAATCGTTTTGACATTTTGAAACTTGGCTGTCCAGCTGACACCCTTGATTGTATGATCCTTGATCTACCAACCAACCAAGACACCACCCGCACGCCCGCCCTCCCACCCACGCACCCACACACAAAACCCACCCACACACCCAGAGAGCCTGGAGAAACGCAGCCAACGCCACAGGAGTTGCCTGGACAATTTTATGTTATTGGTAAAGTTGCAGACATCTTTTTTTTCACTGAAAATGATCCTGACATGTCTAGATGAGTTGTTGTGAAGCTGGATCAGCAGTTGCATCAGCAGCAGAGGTAGCAGCAACAGCAGCAGCAGCAGCAGTAGTAGCAGTAGCTGTCTTACCCTCAGCTGTGTAAGTTGCAGCAGAGTACAACAGACCAAAGTCGCATCACAAAATACAGAAACACTCAGTTAAACCATCAACTCATCACCCACATCAAAACACACTCACGTCAATCATCAACCACAGTTAAGCATTAGGCAAGATAAACTACACTCACTTGTACGCAGTACAAGATCACTTGTCTGACGTGTCAAACTTGGTGGCACTAGGAACGCAACCCTCTTATTCCCATACAAAATTAACTTCACATAACGCTATTTCTGCTGTAATCCATCCCATATAAGACGGTTTCCTGTAATGTTAAATAAATTCTTTAAAAATGGATTATGCATCTTTTGTGTGTTAACTGAAGAATATATATATATATATATATATATATATATATATATATATATATATATACTATATATATATATATATATATATATATATATATATATATATATATATATATATATATATATATATATATATATATATATATATATATATATATTTACGTCATGTGTGTTTTGGAGGCATTGAAAACACTGAATCGTTTATGTTTTAAATTTTCATAAAATCGTGAAATATCATATGGAGATCTAGTCCCGTGTGGTATATTTACTGTCAAAGTTTTTATTGGGCGAATTTAATTAAATTCTACAGGCGCCAGCAACGGTATTTATTGGAATGATTGTGAGTGTGTGTGTGTGTGTGTATGTGTGTGTGTGTATGTGTGTGTGTGTGTGTGTGTGTGTGTGTGTGTGTGTGTACATTTGTGCGTGGGTCCAAGGTAATCTACAGTGAGGTCACCACCATCTGACCAGTGACATCACCACCATCTGACCAGTGACATCACGACCACCTGACCAGTGACGTCACTACCAGCTGACCAGTAGAGTCACCACCCGCTGACCAGTGACGCCACTACCAGCTGACCAGTAACGTCACCACCAACTGACCAATGACGTCACCAC
>NC_091328.1:1716770-1754270 GCF_038502225.1 Cherax quadricarinatus | reverse complement strand
TGGTATATAGGGAGAGACAGTGATATATAGGGAGAGACTGGTATATAGGGAGAGACAGTGGTATATAGGGAGAGACAGTGGTATATAGGGAGAGACAGTGGTATATAGGGAGGGAGATTGAGGGAAAGTGAGGGAGAGTGAGGGAGAGTGAGGGAGAGCGAGGGAAAGTGAGGGAAAGTGAGGAAGAGTAAGGGAGAGTGAGAGAAAGTGAGGGAGAGTGAGGGAGAGTGAGGGAAAGTAAGGGAGAGTGAGGGAGAGTGAGGGAAAGTGAGGGAAAGTGAGGGAGAGTGAGGGAGAGTGAGGGAAAGTGAGGGAGAGTGAGGGAGAGTGAGGGAAAGTGAGGGAGAGTGAGGGAAAGTGTGGGAGAGTGAGGGAAAGTGAGGGAGAGTGAGGGAGAGCGAGGGAGAGTGAGGGAAAGTGAGGGAGATTGAGGGAAAGTGAGGGAGAGTGAGGGAGAGTGAGGGAGAGTGAGGGAGAGCGAGGAAAAGTGAGGGAGAGTGAGGGAGAGTGAGGGAAAGTGAGGGAGAGTGAGGGAGAGTGAGGGAAAGTGAGGGAGAGTGAGGGAGAGTGAGGGAAAGTGAGGGAGAGTGAGGGAAAGTGAGGGAGAGTGAGGGAGAAAGTGAGGGAGACTTGAAAGATGCAACAACGAGAGGGAGAGTCTGCGAGAGGCAGAAATGGGAACATTACCAGGAAGAGGAGTGAGAGACAGTGGTACATAGGGAGAGACAGTGGTAAATAGGGAGGGACAGTGGTATACAAGGAGAGACAGTGGTATATAGGGAGAGACAGTGGTATATAGGGAGAGACAGTGGTATATAGGGAGAGACAGTGGTAAATAGGGAGGGACAGTGGTATACAGGGAGAGACAGTGGTATATAGGGAGAGACAGTGGTATATAGGGAGAGACAGTGGTATATAGCGAGAGACAGTGGTATATAGGGAGAGACAGTGGTATACAGGGAGAGACAGTGGTACATAGGGAGAGACAGTGGTATATAGGGAGAGACAGTGGTATACAGGGAGAGACAGTGGTATATAGGGAGAGACAGTGGTATATAGGGAGAGACAGTGGTATATAGGGAGAGACAGTGGTATATAGGGAGAGACAGTGGTATATAGGGAGAGACAGTGATATATAGGGAGAGACAGTGGTATATAGGGAGAGACAGTGGTATATAGGTAGACACAGTGGTATATAGGTAGAGACAGTGGTATATAGGGAGAGACAGTGGTATATAGGGAGAGACAGTAATATGTAGGAAGAGACAGTTTTATATAGAAAGAGACAGTGGTATATAGGGAGAGACAGTGGTATATATGGAGAGACAGTGGTATATAGGGATAGACAGTGGTATATAAGGAGAGACAGTGGTACATAGGGAGAGACAATGGTATATAGGGAGAGACAGTGGTATATAGGGAGAGACAGTGATATATAGGCAGAGACAGTGGTACATAGGGAGAGACAGTGATATATAGGGAGAGACAGTGGTATATAGGGAGAGACAGGCGAATATAGGGAGAGACAGTGGTATATACGGAGAGACAGTGGTATGTAGGGAGAGACAGTGGTATTTATGCAGAGACAGTGGTATATAGGGAGAGACAGTGGTATATAGGGAGAGACAGTGGTATATAGGGAGAGACAGTGGTATATAGGGAGAGACAGTGGTATATAGGGAGAGACAGTGGTATATAGGGAGAGACAGTGGTATGTAGGGAGAGACAGTGGTATATAGGGAGAGACAATAGAATATAGGGAGAGACAGTGGTATGTAGGGAGAGACAGTGGTATATAGGGAGAGACAGTGGTATATAGGGAGAGACAGTGGTATATAGGGAGAGACAGTGGTATATAGGGAGAGACAGTGGTATATAGGGAGAGACAGTGGTATATAGGGAGAGACAGTGGTATATAGGGAGAGACAGTGGTATGTAGGGAGAGACAGTGGTATATAGGGAGAGACAGTAGAATATAGGGAGAGACAGTGGTATGTAGGGAGATACAGTGGTATATAGGGAGAGACAGTGGTATATAGGGAGAGACAGTGGTATATAGGGAGAGACAGTGGTATATAGGGAGAGACAGTGGTATATAGGGAGAGATAGTGGTATATAGGGAGAGATAGTGGTATATAGGGAGAGATAGTGGTATATAGGGAGAGACAGTGGTATATAGGGAGAGACAGTGGTATATAGGGAGATAGTGGTATATAGGGAGAGACAGTGGTATATAGGGAGAGACAGTGGTATATAGGGAAAGACAGTGGTATATAGGGAGAGACAGTGGTATATAGTGAGAGACAGAGGTATATAGGCAGAGACAGTGATATGTAGGGAGAGACAGTGGTATATAGGGAGAGACAGTGGTATATAGTGAGAGACAGAGGTATATAGGGAGAGACAGTGGTATATAGGGAGAGACAGTGGTATATAGGGAGAGACAGTGGTATATAGCGAGAGACAGTGGTATATAGGCAGAGACAGTGGTATATAGGCAAAGACAGTGGTATATAGCGAGAGACAGTGGTATATAGGGAGAGACAGCTGTATATAGGGGGAGAAAGTGGTATATAGGGAGAGACAGTGGTATATAGGGAGAGATAGTGGTATATAGGGAGACAGTGGTATATAGGAGAGACAGTGGTATATAGGGAGAGATAGTGGTATATAGGGAGAGACAGTGGTATATAGGGAGAGACAGTAGTATATAGGGAGAGACAGTGGTATGTAGAGAGAGACAGTGGTATATAGGAAGAGACAGAGGTATATAGGCAGAGATAGTGGTATATAGGGAGAGACAGTGGTATATAGGGAGAGACAGTGGTATAGGGAGAGACAGTGGTATATAGGGAGAGACAGTAGAATATAGGGAGAGACAGTGGTATGTAGGGAGAGACAGTGGTATATAGGGAGAGACAGTGGTATATAGGGAGAGACAGTGGTATATAGGGAGAGACAGTGGTATATAGGGAGAGACAGTGGTATATAGGGAGACACAGTGGTATATAGGGAGAGACAGTGGTATGTAGGGAGAGACAGTGGTATATAGGGAGAGACAGTAGAATATAGGGAGAGACAGTGGTATGTAGGGAGAGACAGTGGTATATAGGGAGAGACAGTGGTATATAGGGAGAGACAGTGGTATATAGGGAGAGACAGTGGTATATAGGGAGAGACAGTGGTATATAGGGAGAGATAGTGGTATATAGGGAGAGATAGTGGTATATAGGGAGAGATAGTGGTATATAGGGAGAGACAGTGGTATATAGGGAGAGACAGTGGTATATAGGGAGAGATAGTGGTATATAGGGAGAGACAGTGGTATATAGGGAGAGACAGTGGTATATAGGGAAAGACAGTGGTATATAGGGAGAGACAGTGGTATATAGTGAGAGACAGAGGTATATAGGCAGAGACAGTGATATGTAGGGAGAGACAGTGGTATATAGGGATAGACAGTGGAATATAGTGAGAGACAGAGGTATATAGGGAAAGACAGTGGTATATAGGGAGAGACAGTGGTATATAGGGAGAGACAGTGGTATATAGCGAGAGACAGTGGTATATAGGCAGAGACAGTGGTATATAGGCAAAGACAGTGGTATATAGCGAGAGACAGTGGTATATCGGGAGAGACAGTGGTATATAGGGGGAGAAAGTGGTATATAGGGAGAGACAGTGGTATATAGGGAGAGATAGTGGTATATAGGGAGAGACAGTGGTATATAGGGAGAGATAGTGGTATATAGGGAGAGACAGTGGTATATAGGGAGAGACAGTAGTATATAGGGAGAGACAGTGGTATGTAGAGAGAGACAGTGGTATATAGGAAGAGACAGAGGTATATAGGCAGAGATAGTGGTATATAGGGAGAGACAGTGGTATATAGGGAGAGACAGTGGTATATAGGGAGAGATAGTGGTATATAGGGAGAGACAGTGGTATATAGGGAGAGACAGTGGTATATAGGGAAAGACAGTGGTATATAGGGAGAGACAGTGGTATATAGTGAGAGACAGAGGTATATAGGCAGAGACAGTGATATGTTGGGAGATACAGTGGTATATAGGGAGAGACAGTGGTATATAGTGAGAGACAGAGGTATATAGGGAGAGACAGTGGTATATAGGGAGAGACAGTGGTATATGGGGAGAGACAGTGGTATATAGCGAGAGACAGTGGTATATAGGCAGAGACAGTGGTATATAGGCAAAGACAGTGGTAGATGGCGAGAGACAGTGGTATAAAGGGAGAGACAGTGGTATATAGGGGGAGAAAGTGGTATATAGGGAGATACAGTGGTATATAGGGAGAGATAGTGGTATATAGGGAGAGACAGTGGTATATAGGAGAGACAGTGGTATATAGGGAGAGATAGTGGTATATAGGGAGAGACAGTGGTATATAGGGAGAGACAGTAGTATATAGGGAGAGACAGTGGTATGTAGAGAGAGACAGTGGTATATAGGAAGAGACAGAGGTATATAGGCAGAGATAGTGGTATATAGGGAGAGACAGTGGTATATAGGGAGAGACAGTGGTATAGGGAGAGACAGTGGTATATAGGGAGAGACAGTGGTACATAGGGAGAGACAGTGGTATATAGAGAGACAGTGGTATATAGGGAGAGACAGTAGTATATAGGGAGAGGCAGTGGTATATAGGGAGAGACAGTGGTATATAGGGAGAGACAGTGGTATATAGGGAGAGACAGAGGTATATAGGCAGAGACAGTGGTATATAGGGAGAGACAGTGGTATATAGGGAGAGACAGACGTATATAGGCAGAGACAGTGGTATATAGGGAGAGACAGTGGTATATAGGGAGAGACGATGGTATAGGGAGAGACAGTGGTATATAGGGAGAGACAGTGGTACATAGGGAGAGACAGTGGTATATAGAGAGAGGCAGTGGTATATAGGGAGAGACAGTGGTATATAGGGAGAGACAGTGGTATATAAGTAGAGACAGTGGTATATAGGGAGAGACAGTGGTATATAGGGATAGACAGTGGTATATAGGGAGAGACAGTGGTATATAAGTAGAGACAGTGGTATATAGGGAGAGACAGTGGTATATAAGTAGAGACAGTGGTATATAGGGAGAGACAGTGGTATATAAGTAGAGACAGTGGTATATAGGGAGAGACAGTGGTATATAGGGAGAGACAGGTAAGAGACAGCGAAAGACTCAGAGAAATTACGATGATTTCTCGGTTAAATCTTTGTGTTTAATGTAGAAATCAATATTTTCACTCATATATGTTCACTCAGGTGCTTTCACTCGTGTATACAATCTTGTATCATCATGCTGGTATTTCTACTCTTGAATTTCCACTCTGGGATTTTCACTCTGGGATCTTCACTGTGGAATCTTTTTTCTGGAATCTTCACTATGGAATCTTCACTCTGGAATCTTCACTCTGGAATCTTTACTCTGGAATCTTCACTCTGGAATCTTTACTCTGGAATCTTCACTATGGAATCTTCACTCTGGAATCTTCACTCTGGAATCTTTACTCTGGAATCTTCACTCTGGAATCTTTACTCTGGAATCTTCACTCTGGAATCTTCACTCTGGAATCTTCACTCTGGAATCTTTTCTCTGGAATCTGCACTCTGGAATCTTCACTCTGGAATCTGCACTCTGGAATCTTCACTCTGGAATCTTCACTCTGGAATCTTCACTCTGGAATCTTTACTCTGGAATCTTCACTCTGGAATCTTTACTCTGGAATCTTTACTCTGGAATCTTCACTCTTGAATCTTTACTCTGGAATTTTCACTCTGGAATCTGCACTCGAGAATTTTTCACTCTAGTATTTTTCTTAATGTTTTCTACTTTTCCTCAAATTGTTTTCCCTTTATTTCCAAGTAAATTATATTAAGTTGGTTTAGAATAGGTCAGGTTAAGCTAGTTTACGTTAAGTCAGGTTAAACTTTTTCAGGTTACGTCAGGTTTAGCTGGTTTAAGTTACGTCAGGTTAAGCTGGTTTATGGTAGGTAACACCAACCGACTACAAGATATATTTAACCAGAAAAAGAAAGCAAACTCCATAACCTGCCAATAAAACAAGAATAGGTTAGGATGAGGAATACACTTCTGCAGCCGAGAAGAAAGTCTACGGAGTTACCAACCCGCGTTTCATTACCTATCACTGCCACATCCGGAGGGTAAACAGGTCATACTGGGCTATGTTTACCCTTATTGATTTGGCTTGTTGCATCCAGTCCATCTGTCTGTACTCACCGTGAACACAGCACAGGGCTCACGGGGTCCTCTCATCTTGAAGGCAGCATCAGATTGAAATTGTTGGATGAATCTTATTGTAGCCAGCTAGCCCAGTGACTAACACGTCGGTCTGGAGTTTTATGACTATTCGCGGGTTCTATCCCCGCCCGTGGTATGATTTTAACTTGTCTTAGAGAGAGATATAGAGTGGAAAGACTTAGAGCAGCACTGGACTTCTTTTAGGGGAAGTCGTACACAACACAGACTAGGTGATGACCTTGGCGCTGAACATGCAGATAAGAGGCCCCTAGATTATGGAACTTGATGCCTGGAGATGAAATAAAAAAAAGTTCCCTATATGGCAGCTGCTTCAAAATCCTTATTGAAAAAACGTCTCTTTTACCTGACGTGGTTATTGCATCTAGTGTTAATATTATAATTTATTATTATTGTCGTTGTTATTATTATTATTATTTACAAAGCTCCACAACAAGCTTGTATATCATGATGTTACAAAAAACGCGATTCTAAAAGCTTAGAGATCTCCAGTGAATACTAGAAAGGATTGCCCTTCTAGCATTCAGCCTGTTACTGGGTTTTCGTAACAAGTAGTCAGTATCCTTGTCCAATTATCCATTAGAATTCATTAAGATTCAATAGTGCTTCAGGATTGCAACTGGTAGGCTACTAACTAGAGAAATTAAAATTTAATAAATTTATTAATCATTAAGTTGTCTAGAGGTATATTATCAAATTAAATTAATCACAGCAATCAAAATAAAATCAATCTCTCGAGTTCAATATTATTGTGCTGAAAGCACATATCACATTTATAGTTCTTAAGTACCTTCTGGTACATTAACATTTAATAAGATATTACAAATATGTACAAGTAAGTGTGTATGCGTGTAAGTGCTCTAAGTAGTTCACTATGTCTCACGACTCGACTAGACTTAAACAAGTGACTGACAAAGTCCTCTAATAAACTAACTTCTTGACCGACTGGCAACCAGAACAGTCTGCTTGAACAATGAAAAGAATGCTAAGCCCAATAGCCATATAACAAGCGACTGCGACACAATCAGGATCAAGGAGATAATATAACGACACTAAGTAGGGACCATCAGCAGATCCTCCACAAAAGGTACAAAACTCCCATACTACTGAATCTAAGTTCAGCATAGGAAAAACCCGACTGTGACAATACACAGAAACCAGTACAAAATTAGGTCAGAAGCTATAGCTAAGGACCTGAGATGTTCAGAGTGTCTAAGCGACACACAACCTCAGTACAACGTCGAAAATCACTAAGTCTATACAATGTTCTGTGAACAGAGTTCTTCAGAACTAACAAGAATAATGAGACAGACAATCTGTCCAACCACCAAGAGAGTCTAGAGCAGACTGAATACTTCACGAGAGGTGAGGACACCCCCCCCTCGATCACGTGATAGCCCCGTGGACAGCACAGCTCAGAAGCCGGCAGTATAACGAGCGACAAGCGATAATTACAGTAGTTTGACAATAGAAGACTTGAACTGAGCACATATTATGTACATCCTAAGAACATAAGTCAAATAACAATATAACAGTCAAATAATAATATAAAGTCATACATTTACGATTTAGCTATTATCGCAAATATAAGCAATATAAAATTAAATGAAAAGGTAATATACATTATATATATACATAATAATCATTGTAACCCATTCAGGGGTTGCAACACATGACAACGTTTCGCTCTGTTCAGAGCAAAACGCTTTATCGCCTCATTAATAGGGAGTTGTGAAACGTGAGCCGTTTCTATATTACTGTGGCTCGTACAACACTTGGTGCATAAAAAATTTTCACTCTAGTCGAGTCGAGGTGCACTCGCACTGGTCGTTTAATATTAACCCATACTTGGCACTGTTAAATTCTAAATTGTATTTTTTAATCCAGCGTAGTCTGGAATGCGTGGAAAATGTTCAGGTGCAGAGGCGGTGAAGACCCAGTGTCCACACTTGTAATATCTCAGTGTTTTACATAAGCCGCAGTGACACACACACACACACACACACACACACAGAAGAGGAACGAGCATGAAGAGAGTGGATCTAGCAGCGACCAGCGAAGAGGCGGAGCCAGGAGCTGTGACTCGACCCCTGCAACCACATATAAGTGAATACACACACACACACACAATCTAACATTACTACCTCAGTCAAGCCATGACCGGAGAGTAATGCTCTACATCAAGCACTCTAGGGCTCTATACAGAGCGAAACGTTGTCTTAATAGAAACTAGTTCTTTGTGTGTGTGTGTTTTTCCACCGACATTATTATCCTCTAGGGGAGACGTAGGGTTTTGTCAGTGGGAAAACTGACCACCACTGAGGCACTGATGGTGTCTCGTTCCGACCCATCTGCTTTATATTTACCTTTTACATGTCTCTCTCGCCTCTCCACATCCACCACTGACTCCTGTACCTCCTTCTGTAACACCCACACTATTGTTCTCTCTCATCCACGTCCACCACTGACTCCTGTACCTCCTTCTGTAACACCCACACTATTGTTCTCTCTCATCCACGTCCACCACTGACTCCTGTACCTCCTTCTGTAACACCCACACTATTGTTCTCTCTCATCCACGTCCACCACTGACTCCTGTACCTCCTTCTGTAACACCCACACTATTGTTCTCTCTCATCCACGTCCACCACTGACTCCTGTACCTCCTTCTGTAACACCCACACTATTGTTCTCTCTCATCCACGTCCACCACTGACTCCTGTACCTCCTTCTGTAACACCCACACTATTGTTCTCTCTCATCCACGTCCACCACTGACTCCTGTACCTCCTTCTGTAACACCCACACTATTGTTCTCTCTCATCCACGTCCACCACTGACTCCTGTACCTCCTTCTGTAACACCCACACTATTGTTCTCTCTCATCCACGTCCACCACTGACTCCTGTACCTCCTTCTGTAACACCAACACTATTGTTCTCTCTCATCCACGTCCACCACTGACTCCTGTACCTCCTTCTGTAACACCCACACTATTGTTCTCTCTCATCCACGTCCACCACTGACTCCTGTACCTCCTTCTGTAACACCCACACTATTGTTCTCTCTCATCCACGTCCACCACTGACTCCTGTACCTCCTTCTGTAACACCCACACTATTGTTCTCTCTCATCCACGTCCACCACTGACTCCTGTACCTCCTTCTGTAACACCCACACTATTGTTCTCTCTCATCCACGTCCACCACTGACTCCTGTACCTCCTTCTGTAACACCAACACTATTGTTCTCTCTCATCCACGTCCACAACCGACTCCTGTACCTCCTTCTGTAACACCCACACTATTGTTCTCTCTCATCCACGTCCACCACTGACTCCTGTACCTCCTTCTGTAACACCCACACTATTGTTCTCTCTCATCCACGTCCACAACCGACTCCTGTACCTCCTTCTGTAACACCCACACTATTGTTCTCTCTCATCCACGTCCACCACTGACTCCTGTACCTCCTTCTGTAACACCCACACTATTGTTCTCTCTCATCCACGTCCACAACTGACTATTGTACCTCCTTCTGTAACACCCACACTATTGTTCTCTCTCATCCACGTCCACAACTGACTCCTGTACCTCCTTCTGTAACACCCACACTATTGTTCTCTCTCATCCACGTCCACAACTGACTCCTATACCTCCTTCTGTAACACCCACACTATTGTTCTCTCTCATCCACGTCCACAACTGACTCCTGTACCTCCTTCTGTAACACCCACACTATTGTTCTCTCTCATCCACGTCCACAACTGATTCCTGTACCTCCTTCTGTAACACCCACACTATTGTTCTCTCTCATCCACGTCCACAACTGACTCCTGTACCTCCTTTTGTAACACCCACACTATTGTTCTCTCTCATCCACGTCCACAACTGACTCCTGTACTTCCTTCTGTAACTCCCACACTATTGTTCTCTCTCATCCACGTCCACAACTGACTCCTGTACCTCCTTCTGTAACACCCACACTATTGTTCTCTCTCATCCACGTCCACCACTGACTCCTGTACCTCCTTCTGTAACACCCACACTATTGTTCTCTCTCATCCACATCCACCACTGACTCCTGTTTCCTCTTCTGTAACACCCACACTATTGTTCTCTCTCATCCACGTCCACCACTGACTCCTGTACCTCCTTCTGTAACACACACACTATTGTTCTCTCTCATCCACGTCCACCACTGACTCCTGTACCTCCTTCTGTAACACCCACACTATTGTTCTCTCTCATCCACGTCCACCACTGACTCCTGTACCTCCTTCTGTAACACCCACACTATTGTTCTCTCTCATCCACGTCCACCACTGACTCCTGTACCTCCTTCTGTAACACCCACACTATTGTTCTCTCTCATCCACGTCCACCACTGACTCCTGTACCTCCTTCTGTAACACCCACACTATTGTTCTCTCTCATCCACGTCCACCACTGACTCCTGTACCTCCTTCTGTAACACCCACACTATTGTTCTCTCTCATCCACGTCCACCACTGACTCCTGTACCTCCTTCTGTAACACCCACACTATTGTTCTCTCTCATCCACGTCCACCACTGACTCCTCTACCTCCTTCTGTAACACCCACACTATTGTTCTCTCTCATCCACGTCCACCACTGACTCCTGTACCTCCTTCTGTAACACCCACACTATTGTTCTCTCTCATCCACGTCCACCACTGACTCATGTACCTCCTTCTGTAACACCCACACTATTGTTCTCTCTCATCCACATCCACCACTGACTCCTGTTTCCCCTTCTGTAACACCCACACTATTGTTCTCTCTCATCCACGTCCACCACTGACTCCTGTTTCCTCTTCTGTAACACCCACACTATTGTTCTCTCTCATCCACGTCCACCACTGACTCCTGTACCTCCTTCTGTAACACCCACACTATTGTTCTCTCTCATCCACGTCCACAACCGACTCCTGTACCTCCTTCTGTAACACCCACACTATTGTTCTCTCTCATCCACGTCCACCACTGACTCCTGTACCTCCTTCTGTAACACCCACACTATTGTTCTCTCTCATCCACGTCCACCACTGACTCCTGTACCTCCTTCTGTAACACCCGCACTATTGTTCTCTCTCATCCACGTCCACCACTGACTCCTGTACCTCCTTCTGTAACACCCACACTATTGTTCTCTCTCATCCACGTCCACAACTGACTCCTGTACCTCCTTCTGTAACACCCACACTATTGTTCTCTCTCATCCACGTCCACAACTGACTCCTGTACCTCCTTCTGTAACACCCACACTATTGTTCTCTCTCATCCACGTCCACAACTGACTCCTGTACCTCCTTCTGTAACACCCACACTATTGTTCTCTCTCATCCAAGTCCACAACTGACTCCTGTACCTCCTTCTGTAACACCCACACTATTGTTCTCTCTCATCGACGTCCACAACTGACTCCTGTACCTCCTTCTGTAACACCCACACTATTGTTCTCTCTCATCCACGTCCACAACTGACTCCTGTACCTCCTTCTGTAACACCCACACTATTGTTCTCTCTCATCCACGTCCACAACTGACTCCTGTACCTCCTTCTGTAACACCCACACTATTGTTCTCTCTCATCCACGTCCACAACTGTCTCGTGTACCTCCTTCTGTAACACCCACACTATTGTTCTCTCTCATCCACGTCCACCACTGACTCCTGTACCTCCTTCTGTAACACCCACACTATTGTTCTCTCTCATCCACATCCACCACTGACTCCTGTTTCCTCTTCTGTAACACCCACACTATTGTTCTCTCTCATCCACGTCCACCACTGACTCCTGTACCTCCTTCTGTAACACACACACTATTGTTCTCTCTCATCCACGTCCACCACTGACTCCTGTACCTCCTTCTGTAACACCCACACTATTGTTTTCTCTCATCCACGTCCACCACTGACTCCTGTACCTCCTTCTGTAACACCCACACTATTGTTCTCTCTCATCCACGTCCACCACTGACTCCTGTACCTCCTTCTGTAACACCCACACTATTGTTCTCTCTCATCCACGTCCACCACTGACTCCTGTACCTCCTTCTGTAACACCCACACTATTGTTCTCTCTCATCCACGTCCACCACTGACTCCTGTACCTCCTTCTGTAACACCCACACTATTGTTCTCTCTCATCCACGTCCACCACTGACTCCTGTACCTCCTTCTGTAACACCCACACTATTGTTCTCTCTCATCCACGTCCACCACTGACTCCTGTACCTCCTTCTGTAACACCCACACTATTGTTCTCTCTCATCCACATCCACCACTGACTCCTGTTTCCCCTTCTGTAACACCCACACTATTGTTCTCTCTCATCCACGTCCACCACTGACTCCTGTTTCCTCTTCTGTAACACCCACACTATTGTTCTCTCTCATCCACGTCCACCACTGACTCCTGTTTCCTCTTCTGTAACACCCACACTATTGTTCTCTCTCATCCACGTCCACCACTGACTCCTGTACCTCCTTCTGTAACACCCACACTATTGTTCTCTCTCATCCACGTCCACCACTGACTCCTGTTTCCCCTTCTGTAACACCCACACTATTGTTCTCTCTCATCCACGTCCACCACTGACTCCTGTACCTCTTCTGTAACACCCACACTATTGTTCTCTCTCATCCACGTCCACCACTGACTCCTGTACCTCCTTCTGTAACACCACACTATTGTTCTCTCTCATCCACGTCCACAACCGACTCCTGTACCTCCTTCTGTAACACCCACACTATTGTTCTCTCTCATCCACGTCCACCACTGACTCCTGTACCTCCTTCTGTAACACCCACACTATTGTTCTCTCTCATCCACGTCCACAACTGACTCCTGTACCTCCTTCTGTAACACCCACACTATTGTTCTCTCTCATCCACGTCCACCACTGACTCCTGTACCTCCTTCTGTAACACACACACTATTGTTCTCCCTCATCCACATCCACCACTGACTCCTGTTTCCCCTTCTGTAACACCCACACTATTGTTCTCTCTCATCCACGTCCACCACTGACTCCTGTTTCCCCTTCTGTAACACCCACACTATTGTTCTCTCTCATCTACGTCCACCACTGACTCCTGTACCTCCTTCTGTAACACCCACACTATTGTTCTCTCTCATCCACGTCCACCACTGACTCCTGTTTCCTCTTCTGTAACACCCACACTATTGTCCTCTCTCATCCACGTCCACCACTGACTCCTGTACCTCCTTCTGTAACACCCACACTATTGTTCTCTCTCATCCACGTCCACCACTGACTCCTGTTTCCCCTTCTGTAACACCCACACTATTGTTCTCTCTCATCCACGTCCACCACTGACTCCTGTACCTCTTCTGTAACACCCACACTATTGTTCTCTCTCATCCACGTCCACCACTGACTCCTGTACCTCCTTCTGTAACACCCACACTATTGTTCTCTCTCATCCACGTCCACCACTGACTCCTCTACCTCCTTCTGTAACACCCACACTATTGTTCTCTCTCATCCACGTCCACCACTGACTCCTGTACCTCCTTCTGTAACACCCACACTATTGTTCTCTCTCATCCACGTCCACCACTGACTCATGTACCTCCTTCTGTAACACCCACACTATTGTTCTCTCTCATCCACATCCACCACTGACTCCTGTTTCCCCTTCTGTAACACCCACACTATTGTTCTCTCTCATCCACGTCCACCACTGACTCCTGTTTCCTCTTCTGTAACACCCACACTATTGTTCTCTCTCATCCACGTCCACCACTGACTCCTGTACCTCCTTCTGTAACACCCACACTATTGTTCTCTCTCATCCACGTCCACAACCGACTCCTGTACCTCCTTCTGTAACACCCACACTATTGTTCTCTCTCATCCACGTCCACCACTGACTCCTGTTTCCCCTTCTGTAACACCAACACTATTGTTCTCTCTCATCCACGTCCACCACTGACTCCTGTACCTCCTTCTGTAACACCCGCACTATTGTTCTCTCTCATCCACGTCCACCACTGACTCCTGTACCTCCTTCTGTAACACCCACACTATTGTTCTCTCTCATCCACGTCCACAACTGACTCCTGTACCTCCTTCTGTAACACCCACACTATTGTTCTCTCTCATCCACGTCCACAACTGACTCCTGTACCTCCTTCTGTAACACCCACACTATTGTTCTCTCTCATCCACGTCCACAACTGACTCCTGTACCTCCTTCTGTAACACCCACACTATTGTTCTCTCTCATCGACGTCCACAACTGACTCCTGTACCTCCTTCTGTAACACCCACACTATTGTTCTCTCTCATCCACGTCCACAACTGACTCCTGTACCTCCTTCTGTAACACCCACACTATTGTTCTCTCTCATCCACGTCCACAACTGTCTCCTGTACCTCCTTCTGTAACACCCACACTATTGTTCTCTCTCATCCACGTCCACCACTGACTCCTGTACCTCCTTTTGTAACACCCACACTATTGTTCTCTCTCATCCACATCCACCACTGACTCCTGTTTCCTCTTCTGTAACACCCACACTATTGTTCTCTCTCATCCACGTCCACCACTGACTCCTGTACCTCCTTCTGTAACACACACACTATTGTTCTCTCTCATCCACGTCCACCACTGACTCCTGTACCTCCTTCTGTAACACCCACACTATTGTTCTCTCTCATCCACGTCCACCACTGACTCCTGTACCTCCTTCTGTAACACCCACACTATTGTTCTCTCTCATTCACGTCCACCACTGACTCCTGTACCTCCTTCTGTAACACCCACACTATTGTTCTCTCTCATCCACGTCCACCACTGACTCCTGTACCTCCTTCTGTAACACCCACACTAATGTTCTCTCTCATCCACGTCCACCACTGACTCCTGTACCTCCTTCTGTAACACCCACACTATTGTTCTCTCTCATCCACGTCCACCACTGACTCCTGTACCTCCTTCTGTAACACCCACACTATTGTTCTCTCTCATCCACGTCCACCACTGACTCCTGTACCTCCTTCTGTAACACCCACACTATTGTTCTCTCTCATCCACATCCACCACTGACTCCTGTTTCCCCTTCTGTAACACCCACACTATTGTTCTCTCTCATCCACGTCCACCACTGACTCCTGTTTCCTCTTCTGTAACACCCACACTATTGTTCTCTCTCATCCACGTCCACCACTGACTCCTGTTTCCTCTTCTGTAACACCCACACTATTGTTCTCTCTCATCCACGTCCACCACTGACTCCTGTACCTCCTTCTGTAACACCCACACTATTGTTCTCTCTCATCCACGTCCACCACTGACTCCTGTTTCCCCTTCTGTAACACCCACACTATTGTTCTCTCTCATCCACGTCCACCACTGACTCCTGTACCTCTTCTGTAACACCCACACTATTGTTCTCTCTCATCCACGTCCACCACTGACTCCTGTACCTCCTTCTGTAACACCCACACTATTGTTCTCTCTCATCCACGTCCACAACCGACTCCTGTACCTCCTTCTGTAACACCCACACTATTGTTCTCTCTCATCCACGTCCACCACTGACTCCTGTACCTCCTTCTGTAACACCCACACTATTGTTCTCTCTCATCCACGTCCACAACTGACTCCTGTACCTCCTTCTGTAACACCCACACTATTGTTCTCTCTCATCCACGTCCACCACTGACTCCTGTACCTCCTTCTGTAACACACACACTATTGTTCTCTCTCATCCACATCCACCACTGACTCCTGTTTCCCCTTCTGTAACACCCACACTATTGTTCTCTCTCATCCACGTCCACCCCTGACTCCTGTTTCCCCTTCTGTAACACCCACACTATTGTTCTCTCTCATCTACGTCCACCACTGACTCCTGTACCTCCTTCTGTAACACCCACACTATTGTTCTCTCTCATCCACGTCCACCACTGACTCCTGTTTCCTCTTCTGTAACACCCACACTATTGTTCTCTCTCATCCACGTCCACCACTGACTCCTGTACCTCCTTCTGTAACACCCACACTATTGTTCTCTCTCATCCACGTCCACCACTGACTCCTGTTTCCCCTTCTGTAACACCCACACTATTGTTCTCTCTCATCCACGTCCACCACTGACTCCTGTACCTCTTCTGTAACACCCACACTATTGTTCTCTCTCATCCACGTCCACCACAGACTCCTGTACCTCCTTCTGTAACACCCACACTATTGTTCTCTCTCATACACGTCCACACACTACTGACTCCTGTACCTCCTTCTGTAACACCCACACTATTGTTCTCTCTCATCCACGTCCACCACTGACTCCTGTACCTCCTTCTGTAACACCCACACTATTGTTCTCTCTCATCCACGTCCACAACTGACTCCTGTACCTCCTTCTGTAACACCCACACTATTGTTCTCTCTCATCCACATCCACCACTGACTCCTGTTTCCCCTTCTGTAACACCCACACTATTGTTCTCTCTCATCCACGTCCACCACTGACTCCTGTTTCCCCTTCTGTAACACCCACACTATTGTTCTCTCTCATCCACGTCCACCACTGACTCCTGTTTCCTCTTCTGTAACACCCACACTATTGTTCTCTCTCATCCACATCCACCACTGACTCCTGTTTCCCCTTCTGTAACACCCACACTATTGTTCTCTCTCATCCACGTCCACCACTGACTCCTGTACCTCCTTCTGTAACACCCACACTATTGTTCTCTCTCATCCACGTCCACCACTGACTCCTGTTTCCTCTTCTGTAACACCCACACTATTGTTCTCTCTCATCCACGTCCACCACTGACTCCTGTACCTCCTTCTGTAACACCCACACTATTGTTCTCTCTCATCCACGTCCACCACTGACTCCTGTACCTCCTTCTGTAACACCCACACTATTGTTCTCTCTCATCCACGTCCACCACTGACTCCTGTTTCCTCTTCTGTAACACCCACACTATTGTTCTCTCTCATCCACGTCCACCACTGACTCCTGTACCTCCTTCTGTAACACCCACACTATTGTTCTCTCTCATCCACGTCCACCACTGACTCCTGTTTCCCCTTCTGTAACACCCACACTATTGTTCTCTCTCATCCACATCCACCACTGACTCCTGTTTCCCCTTCTGTAACACCCACACTATTGTTCTCTCTCATCCACATCCACCACTGACTCCTGTTTCCTCTTCTGTAACACCCACACTATTGTTCTCTCTCATCCACATCCACCACTGACTCCTGTTTCCCCTTCTGTAACACCCACACTATTGTTCCCGTCATCCACATCCACGACTGACTCCTATACCTTCTATAACAACCACACAACTGTTCTCATCCACACCCGCCACTGAATCCTCCTCTTCCTCCCACCTGTTGACACAGCCTCCTTCTTATAACTGGGAAACGTCAGGTAAAAATGTTAAGAACATTAATGTTACTTTGAAATGGACACCTGAGCTGCCAGCTTTTCTTAAAAGGGATTTGAGATTCCATCAAAATTTGGGGCCGATGTGGCTAGTTTATTGTGTACACTCTACCCTCCTCTGGATGGTAGTGGCTAATTTACTGTGTACACTATATTCATTCTGTGGATGGTAGTGGCTAGTTTGTGTACACTATGTCCATCCTGAAGACGTAGCAGAGGGTGAATAAGCACGCGGCCTAGGAACAAGTCCCCAATTGAGTTAACAGCAAAACATCTGAGCAAGCGAGGGAAGTGTTCTCTCAGAAGTGAAAACTTCAGTGTAAATGCGCTAGGAACTACGATCTACACCGTTAACTCTTGCGATACAACTGTTTTCAGAGTATGTTGACTTCGGCGTCACCTACAGATGGTCCTCAGCTTCCGCTGGATTCTTGCTGTTATGAGTCATAACTATCATCCACTGAATCAGTTGGTGCATTTATTTCTCTCATAATATAGTATCTGTCAATTTTTGCAGTTCTTACCTGTCTTGTTTTGATGTAAGTTCTTTTGATAATTTAACTTTAAATTTAAATAATTTAACTAGAAAAAGAC
The DNA here is from genome assembly GCF_038502225.1 of Cherax quadricarinatus. Taxonomy (NCBI): domain Eukaryota; kingdom Metazoa; phylum Arthropoda; class Malacostraca; order Decapoda; family Parastacidae; genus Cherax; species Cherax quadricarinatus. The sequence goes on along the minus strand of NC_091328.1, from coordinate 1,735,923 downwards.
GCGACTTCAATAGAAGTCGCGTCTTTTTCTAGTTGGAAGATCTACTTTATCTCCTGTGTCTGGATGGTAATTTTTTGATGTTTTTATTCAGGTCCGAAGGTTCTCTAAGGTTAACTGGATCTCCGAGATTCACCGGATCTCCGAGGCTCACTGGATCTCCGAGGTTCACTGGATCTCCGAGGCTCACTGGATCTCCGAGGTTCACTGGATCTCCGAGGTTCACTGGATCTCCGAGGCTCACTGGATCTCCGAGGCTCACTGGATCTCCGAGGTTCACTGGATCTCCGAGGTTAACTGGATCTCCGAGGTTAACTGGATCTCCGAGATTCACTGGATCTCCGAGGCTCACTGGATCTCCGAGGTTAACTGGATCTCCGAGGCTCACTGCATCTCCGAGGTTCACTGGATCTCCGAGGTTCACTGGATCTCCGAAGCTCACTGGATCTCCGAGGTTCACTGGATCTCCGAGGTTCACTGGATCTCCGAGGCTCACTGGATCTCCGAGGTTCACTGGATCTCCGAGGTTAACTGGATCTCCGAGGTTAACTGGATCTCCGAGATTCACTGGATCTCCGAGGCTCACTGGATCTCCGAGGTTCACTGGATCTCCGAGGTTCACTAAATCTCCGAGGTTCACTGGATCTCCGAGGGTCACTAAATTTCCGAGGATCACTGGATCTCCGAGGTTAACTGGATCTCCGAGGTTCACTGGATCTCCGAGGTTCACTAAATCTCCTAGGGTCACTGGATCTCCGAGATTCACTGGATCTCCGAGGTTCACTGGATCTCCGAGGTTCACTGGATCTCCGAGGTTCACTGGGTCTCCGAGGTTCACTAAATCTCCGAGGGTCACTGGGTCTCCGAGGCTCACTGGATCTCCTAGGTTCATTGGATCTCCTAGGTTCACTGGATCTCCGAGGTTCACTGGATCTCCGAGGTTCACTGGATCTCCGAGGCTCACTGGATCTCCGAGGCTCACTGGATCTCCGAGGTTCACTGGATCTCCGAGGTTAACTGGATCTCCGAGGTTAACTGGATCTCCGAGATTCACTGGATCTCCGAGGCTCACTCGATCTCCGAGGTTCACTGGATCTCCGAGGTTAACTGGATCTCCGAGATTCACTGGATCTCCGAGGTTCACTGGATCTCCGAGGTTAACTGGATCTCCGAGGTTAACTGGATCTCCGAGATTCACTGGATCTCCGAGGTTAACTGGATCTCCGAGGTTAACTGGATCTCCGAGGTTAACTGGATCTCCGAGATTCACTGGATCTCCGAGGCTCACTGGATCTCCGAGGTTAACTGGATCTCCGAGGTTAACTGGATCTCCGAGATTCACTGGATCTCCGAGGTTCACTGGATCTCCGAGGTTAACTGGATCTCCGAGGTTAACTGGATCTCCGAGATTCACTGGATCTCCGAGGCTCACTGGATCTCCGAGGCTCACTGGATCTCCGAGGTTCACTGGATCTCCGAGGTTCACTGGATCTCCGAGGCTCACTGGATCTCCGAGGTTCACTGGATCTCCGAGGTTCACTGGATCTCCGAGGCTCACTGGATCTCCGAGGTTCACTGGATCTCCGAGGTTAACTGGATCTCCGAGGTTAACTGGATCTCCGAGATTCACTGGATCTCCGAGGCTCACTGGATCTCCGAGGTTCACTGGATCTCCGAGGTTCACTAAATCTCCGAGGTTCACTGGATCTCCGAGGGTCACTAAATTTCCGAGGATCACTGGATCTCCGAGGTTAACTGGATCTCCGAGGTTCACTGGATCTCCGAGGTTCACTAAATCTCCTAGGGTCACTGGATCTCCGAGGTTAACTGGATCTCCGAGATTCACTGGATCTCCGAGGTTCACTGGGTCTCCGAGGCTCACTGGATCTCCGAGGTTCACTGGGTCTCCGAGGTTCACTAAATCTCCGAGGGTCACTGGGTCTCCGAGGCTCACTGGATCTCCTAGGTTCATTGGATCTCCGAGGTTCACTGGATCTCCCAGGTTCACTGGGTCTCCGAGGTTCACTTGATCTCCGAGGTTTACTGAGTCTCCGAGGATCACTGGATCTCCGAGGTTCACTGGATCTCCGAGGTTCACTATATCTCTTAGGTTCACTGGATCTCCGAGGTTCACTGGATCTCCGAGGTTAACTGGATCTCCGAGGTTCACTGGATCTCCGAGATTCACTGGATCTCCGAGGCTCACTGGATCTCCGAGGTTCACTGGATCTCCGAGGTTCACTGAATCTCTGAGGTTCACTGGATCTCCGAGGTTCACTGGATCTCTGAGGTTCACTGGATCTCCTAGGTTCACTGGATCTCCGAGGTTCACTGGATCTCCGAGGTTCACTGGGTCTCCGAGGTTCACTAAATCTCCAAGGGTCACTGGATCTCCGAGGTTCACTGGGTCTACTAGGTTCACTGAATCTCCGAGGTTCACTGGATCTCCGAGGTTCACTGAATCTCCGAGGTTCACTGGATCTCCGAGATTCACTGGATCTCCGAGGCTCACTGGATCTCCGAGGTTCACTTTATCTCCGAGGTTCACTAAATCTCCGAGGGTCACTGGATCTCCGAGGTTCACTGGGTCAACTAGGTTCATTGGATTTCCGAGGTTCACTGGATCTCCGAGGTTCACTGGATCTCCGAGGTTTACTGAGTCTCCGAGGTTCACTGGATCTCTGAGGTTCACTGGATCTCCGAGGTTCACTGGATCTCCTAGGTTCACTGGATCTCCGAGGTTCACTGGATCTCCGAGGTTCACTGGATCTCCGAGGTTCACTGGATCTCCGAGATTCACTGCATCTCCGAGGCTCACTGGATCTCCGAGGTTCACTGGATCTCCGAGGTTCACTGGATCTCTGAGGTTCACTGGATCTCTGAGGTTCACTGGATCTCCGAGGTTCACTGGATCTCTGAGGTTCACTGGATCTCCTAGGTTCACTGGATTTCCGAGGTTCAATAGATCTCTGAGGTTCACTGGTTCTCCTAAGTTCACTGGATCTCCGAGGCTCACTGGATCTCCGAAGCTCACTGGATCTCCGAGGTTCACTGGATCTCCGAGGTTCACTGGATCTCTGAGGTTCACTGGATCTCCTAGGTTCACTTGATCTCCGAGGTTTACTGGGTCTCCGAGGTTCACTGGATCTCCGAGGTTCACTGGATGTCCGAGATTCACTGGATCTCCGAGGTTCACTAAATCTCCGAGGGTCACTGGGTCTCCGAGGTTCACTGGGTCAACTAGGTTCACTTGATCTAGTTCGTCTGGATCAAGCAAACACACACACACACACACACACACACACACACACACACACACACACACACACAAGACAGCCCTTATGAAGGGTGGAAACTTAACTACCCATCCTTAAGACACTGTATCAGAGAACGAGGAGAATGTAAGCTAGAGATTATTAAGAATTACTAATCGCTTATTACCCAGTGGGGTAAATGTTATAAATTAGAGTGCAGAAGATTATCAGAGGAGGATCGGAAATTAAGGGGTATGCGTAGAGATTATCTTCTAGAGAGTAAAGTAATCGCAGTACCGTGGCTGGAACACTGCGCCTGGAACGCGCCCTTGGGATATGTAACTCATGACATTGTTTCGGTCCTGGACCTAAACATCGTTAGGTTTTTGGTGAATTATCAAGTATCAAAGACTTATGGAAACAGATGTATAAGTGTGAAAGGAAGTGTAAAAGTGTGAGACTGTCATTATAAGAGGAGAGTAAAAACGGAGAGAATAATAATGGATGTGTAAGAGAAGAATGGGGTGGATGAGAGATAAAGATAGACATAGATAGATAGATAGATAGATAGATAGAGAAAGAGAGAGAGAGTGAGAGAGAGAGAGAGAGAGTTGAGGTGGTATTTATGGTGTTAAAGCAGGAGGTATCAGGCAGCAAGATACACAGTGCCAGTGAGGAGTCAATAATTTACCTGTGCCACCAGGGAGAGGGGACACGGGGGGGAGGAGGTGGCACTGTCACCAATCCACTCTCACATTCACTCACTTTCACCCATCCACACTTCTAGTCTCTCCTTTTTAACCTATCTTCTTTATCCTCTCATTTATCCACTCCGTTCAATATACTCTCATTCTCCACTCACTAACTTACTCACTCGAGACAGTCTCACGCACTCACTAACTTACTCACTCGAGACAGTCTCACGCACTCACTAACTCACTCACTCGAGACAGTCTCACGCACTCACTAACTCACTCACTCGAGACAGTCTCACGCACTCACACAAACTCTCAAAATACAAACAGGAATTAGCAAAACATAAATGCAACAGAATACCCACCATACATACAACAGAATACCCACCATACATACAACAGAATACCCACCATACATACAACAGAATACCCACCATACATACAACAGAATACCCACCATACGTACAACAGAATACCCACCATACATACAACAGAACACCCACCATACATACAACAGAATACCCACCATACATACAACAGAATACCCACCATACATACAACAGAATACCCACCATACGTACAACAGAATACCCACCATACGTACAACAGAATACCCACCATACGTACAACAGAATACCCACCATACATACAACAGAATACCCACCATACGTACAACAGAATACCCACCATACGTACAACAGAATACCCACCATACATACAACAGAATACCCACCATACGTACAACAGAATACCCACCATACGTACAACAGAATACCCACCATACATACAACAGAATACCCACCATACGTACAACAGAATACCCACCATACGTACAACAGAATACCCACCATACGTACAACAGAATACCCACCATACGTAAAACAGAATACCCACCATACGTACAACAGAATACCCACCATACGTACAACAGAATACCCACCATACGTACAACAGAATACCCACCATACGTACAACAGAATACCCACCATACGTACAACAGAATACCCACCATACGTACAACAGAATACCCACCATACGTACAACAGAATACCCACCATACGTACAACAGAATACTCACCATACGTACAACAGAATACCCACCATACGTACAACAGAATACCCACCATACGTACAACAGAATACCCACCATACGTACAACAGAATACCCACCATACGTACAACAGAATGCCCGCCATACATACAACAGAATACCCACCATACATACAACAGAATACCCACAATACATACAACAGAATACCCACCATACATACAACAGAACACCCACCATACATACAACAGAATACCCACCATACATACAGCAGAATACCCACCATACATACAACAAAATACCCACCATACATACAACAGAATACCCACCATACATACAACAGAATTCCCACCATACATACAAGAGAATACCCACTATACATACAACAGAATACCCACCATACATACAACAGAATACCCACCATAAATACAGCTGAATACCCACAATACATACAACTGAATACTCACCATACATACAACAGAATACCCACCATACATACAACAGAATACCCACCATACATACAACAGAATACCTCATACATACAACAGAATATCCACCATACATACAACAGAATACTCACCATACATACAACAGAGTGCCCACCATACATACAACAGAATACCCACCATACATACAACAGAATACCCACCACACATACAACAGAATACCCACAATACTTACAACAGAATACCACCATACATGCAACAGAGTACCCACCATACATACAACAGAATACCCACCATATATACAACAGAATACCCACCATACATACAACAGAATACCACCATACATGCAACAGAGTACCCACCGTACATACAACAGAGTACCCACCACACATACCACAGAATACCCACCATACACACAAAACAGAATTCCCACCATACATACAACAGAATACCCACCATACAACAGAACACCCACCATACATACAACAGAGTACCCACCACACATACAACAGAATACCCACCATACACACAGAACAGAATTCCCACCATACATACAACAGAATACCCACCATACGTACAACAGAATACCCACCATACGTACAACAGAATACCCACCATACATACAACAGAATACCCACCATACGTACAACAGAATACCCACCATACGTACAACAGAATACCCACCATACGTACAACAGAATACCCACCATACGTACAACAGAATACCCACCATACGTACAACAGAATACCCACCATACGTACAACAGAATACCCACCATACGTACAACAGAATACCCACCATACGTACAACAGAATACCCACCATACGTACAACAGAATACCCACCATACGTACAACAGAATACCCACCATACGTACAACAGAATACCCACCATACGTACAACAGAATACCCACCATACGTACAACAGAATACCCACCATACGTACAACAGAATACCCACCATACGTACAACAGAATGCCCGCCATACATACAACAGAATACCCACCATACGTACAACAGAATACCCACCATACGTACAACAGAATACCCACCATACATACAACAGAATACCCACCATACGTACAACAGAATACCCACCATACGTACAACAGAATACCCACCATACGTACAACAGAATACCCACCATACGTACAACAGAATACCCACCATACGTACAACAGAATACCCACCATACGTACAACAGAATACCCACCATACGTACAACAGAATACCCACCATACGTACAACAGAATACCCACCATACGTACAACAGAATACCCACCATACGTACAACAGAATACCCACCATACGTACAACAGAATACCCACCATACGTACAACAGAATACCCACCATACGTACAACAGAATACCCACCATACGTACAACAGAATATCCACCATACGTACAACAGAATACCCACCATACGTACAACAGAATACCCACCATACGTACAACAGAATACCCACCATACGTACAACAGAATACCCACCATACGCACAACAGAATACCCACCATACATACAACAGAATACCCACCATACGTACAACAGAATACCCACCATACGTACAACAGAATACCCACCATACATACAACAGAATACCCACCATACGTACAACAGAATACCCACCATACGTACAACAGAATACCCACCATACGTACAACAGAATACCCACCATACGTACAACAGAATACCCACCATACGTACAACAGAATACCCACCATACGTACAACAGAATACCCACCATACGTACAACAGAATACCCACCATACGTACAACAGAATATCCACCATACGTACAACAGAATACCCACCATACGTACAACAGAATACCCACCATACGTACAACAGAATACCCACCATACGTACAACAGAATACTCACCATACGTACAACAGAATACCCACCATACGTACAACAGAATGCCCGCCATACATACAACAGAATACCCACCATACATACAACAGAATACCCACAATACATACAACAGAATACCCACCATACATACAACAGAACACCCACCATACATACAACAGAATACCCACCATACATACAGCAGAATACCCACCATACATGCAACAAAATACCCACCATACATACAACAGAATACCCACCATACATACAACAGAATTCCCACCATACATACAAGAGAATGCCCACTATACATACAACAGAATACCCACCATACATACAACAGAATACCCACCATAAATACAGCTGAATACCCACAATACATACAACTGAATACTCACCATACATACAACAGAATACCCACCATACATACAACAGAATACCCACCATACATACAACAGAATACCTCATACATACAACAGAATATCCACCATACATACAACAGAATACTCACCATACATACAACAGAGTGCCCACCATACATACAACAGAATACTCACCATACATACAACAGAATACCCACCATACATACAACAGAATACCCACAATACTTACAACAGAATACCACCATACATGCAACAGAGTACCCACCATACATACAACAGAATACCCACCATATATACAACAGAATACCCACCATACATACAACAGAATACCACCATACATGCAACAGAGTACCCACCGTACATACAACAGAGTACCCACCACACACACAACAGAATACCCACCATACACACAAAACAGAATTCCCACCATACATACAACAGAATACCCACCATACAACAGAACACCCACCATACATACAACAGAGTACCCACCACACATACAACAGACCATACACACAGAACAGAATTCCCACCATACATACAACAGAATACCCACCATACGTACAACAGAATACCCACCAACGTACAACAGAATACCCACCCCATACAACAGAATAACATACAACAGAATACCCACCATACGTACAACAGAATACCCACCATACGTACAACAGAATACCCGTACAACAGAATACCCACCATACGTACAACAGAATACCCACCATACGTACAACAGAATACCCACCATACGTACAACAGAATACCCACCATACGTACAACAGAATACCCACCATACGTACAACAGAATACTCACCATACGTACAACAGAATACCCACCATACGTACAACAGAATACCCACCATACGTACAACAGAATACCCACCATACGTACAACAGAATACCCACCATACGTACAACAGAATGCCCGCCATACATACAACAGAATACCCACCATACATACAACAGAATACCCACAATACATACAACAGAATACCCACCATACATACAACAGAACACCCACCATACATACAACAGAATACCCACCATACATACAGCAGAATACCCACCATACATACAACAAAATACCCACCATACATACAACAGAATACCCACCATACATACAACAGAATTCCCACCATACATACAAGAGAATACCCACTATACATACAACAGAATACCCACCATACATACAACAGAATACCCACCATAAATACAGCTGAATACCCACAATACATACAACTGAATACTCACCATACATACAACAGAATACCCACCATACATACAACAGAATACCCACCATACATACAACAGAATACCTCATACATACAACAGAATATCCACCATACATACAACAGAATACTCACCATACATACAACAGAGTGCCCACCATACATACAACAGAATACCCACCATACATACAACAGAATACCCACCATACATACAACAGAATACCCACAATACTTACAACAGAATACCACCATACATGCAACAGAGTACCCACCATACATACAACAGAATACCCACCATATATACAACAGAATACCCACCATACATACAACAGAATACCACCATACATGCAACAGAGTACCCACCGTACATACAACAGAGTACCCACCACACATACCACAGAATACCCACCATACACACAAAACAGAATTCCCACCATACATACAACAGAATACCCACCATACAACAGAACACCCACCATACATACAACAGAGTACCCACCACACATACAACAGAATACCCACCATACACACAGAACAGAATTCCCACCATACATACAACAGAATACCCACCATACGTACAACAGAATACCCACCATACGTACAACAGAATACCCACCATACATACAACAGAATACCCACCATACGTACAACAGAATACCCACCATACGTACAACAGAATACCCACCATACGTACAACAGAATACCCACCATACGTACAACAGAATACCCACCATACGTACAACAGAATACCCACCATACGTACAACAGAATGCCCGCCATACATACAACAGAATACCCACCATACATACAACAGAATACCCACAATACATACAACAGAATACCCACCATACATACAACAGAACACCCACCATACATACAACAGAATACCCACCATACATACAACAGAATACCCACCATACATACAACAACATACCCACCATACATACAACAGAATACCCACCATACATACAACAGAATTCCCACCATACATACAAGAGAATACCCACTATACATACAACAGAATACACACCATACATACAACAGAATACCCACCATAAATACAGCTGAATACCCACAATACATACAACTGAATACTCACCATACATACAACAGAATACCCACCATACATACAACAGAATACCCACCATACATACAACAGAATACCTCATACATACAACAGAATATCCACCATACATACAACAGAATACTCACCATACATACAACAGAGTGCCCACCATACATACAACAGAATACCCACCATATATACAACAGAATACCCACCATACATACAACAGAATACCCACAATACTTACAACAGAATACCACCATACATGCAACAGAGTACCCACCATACATACAACAGAATACCCACCATATATACAACAGAATACCCACCATACATACAACAGAATACCACCATACATGCAACAGAGTACCCACCGTACATACAACAGAGTACCCACCACACATACAACAGAATACCCACCATACACACAAAACAGAATTCCCACCATACATACAACAGAATACCCACCATACATACAACAGAGTACCCACCACACATACAACAGAATATCCACCATACACACAAAACAGAATTCCCTCCATACATACAACAGAATACCCACCATACAACAGAACACCCACCATACATTCAACAGAGTACCCACCACACATACAACAGAATACCCACCATACACACAGAACAGAATTCCCACCATACATACAACAGAATACCCACCATACGTACAACAGAATACCCACCATACGTACAACAGAATACCCACCATACATACAACAGAATACCCACCATACGTACAACAGAATACCCACCATACGTACAACAGAATACCCAGCATACGTACAACAGAATACCCACCATACGTACAACAGAATACCCACCATACGTACAACAGAATACCCACCATACGTACAACAGAATACCCACCATACGTACAACAGAATACCCACCATACGTACAACAGAATACCCACCATACGTACAACAGAATACCCACCATACGTACAACAGAATACCCACCATACGTACAACAGAATACCCAGCATACGTACAACAGAATACCCACCATACGTACAACAGAATACCCACCATACGTACAACAGAATACCCACCATACGTACAACAGAATGCCCGCCATACATACAACAGAATACCCACCATACATACAACAGAATACCCACAATACATACAACAGAATACCCACCATACATACAACAGAACACCCACCATACATACAACAGAATACCCACCATACATACAACAGAATACCCACCATACATACAACAACATACCCACCATACATACAACAGAATACCCACCATACATACAACAGAATTCCCACCATAAATACAAGAGAATACCCACTATACATACAACAGAATACCCACCATACATACAACAGAATACCCACCATAAATACAGCTGAATACCCACAATACATACAACTGAATACTCACCATACATACAACAGAATACCCACCATACATACAACAGAATACCCACCATACATACAACAGAATACCTCATACATACAACAGAATATCCACCATACATACAACAGAATACTCACCATACATACAACAGAGTGCCCACCATACATACAACAGAATACCCACCATACATACAACAGAATACCCACCATACATACAACAGAATACCCACAATACTTACAACAGAATACCACCATACATGCAACAGAGTACCCACCACACATACAACAGAATACCCACCATACACACAAAACAGAATTCCCACCATACATACAACAGAATACCCACCATACATACAACAGAGTACCCACCACACATACAACAGAATATCCACCATACACACAAAACAGAATTCCCTCCATACATACAACAGAATACCCACCATACAACAGAACACCCACCATACATACAACAGAGTACCCACCACACATACAACAGAATACCCACCATACACACAGAACAGAATTCCCACCATACATACAACAGAATACCCACCATGCATACAACAGAATACCCACCATACATACAACAAAATACCAACCATACATACAACAGAGTGCCCACCATACATACAACAGAATACCCAACATACATACAACAGAATACCCACCATACATACAACAGAGTACCCACCACACATACAACAGAATACCCACCATACACACAAAACAAAATACCCACAATACATACAACAGAATACCCACCATACATACAACAAAATACCCACCATACATAAAACAAAATACCCACCATACATACAAGAAAATACCCACCATACATACAACAAAATACCCACCATATATACAACAAAATACCCACCATACATAAAACAAAATACCCACCATACATACAACAAAATACCCACCATACATACAACAAAATACCCACCATACAAACAACAAAATACCCACCATATATGCAACAAAATACCCACCATTCATACAACAAAATACCCACCATATATGCAACAAAATACCCACCATACATACAACAAAATACCCACCATACATACAACAAAATAACCACCATACATACAACAAAATACCCACCATACATACAACAAAATACCCACCATACATACAACAAAATACCCACCATACATGCAACAAAATACCCACCATACATATAACAAAATACCCACCATACATACAACAAAATACCCACCATACATACAACAAAATACCCACCATACACACAACAAAATACCCACCATACATACAACAAAATACCCAACATACATACAACAAAATACCCACCATACATACAACAAAATACCCACCATACATACAACAAAATACCCACCATACATACAACAAAATACCCACCATACATACAACAAAATACCCACCATACATACAACAAAATACCCACCATACATACAACAAAATACCCACCATACATACAACAAAATACCCACCATACATACAACAAAATACCCACCATACATACAACAAAATACCCACCATACATACAACAAAATACCCACCATACATACAACAAAATACCCACCATACATTGACTGTAAAAACGAGCCCTGCCAAACCTTTCTTATCCCAGACTGTAGCATAACCAAAATTCTAATGTAAATAATATTTAAGAGAGACGTGACGGGTGGAGCCATGGCAAGCGTGCAGAAAACCACGATGAACACAAGCACAAGTTAGAGAGGTGTTTTTGCTTCCAGGGGCCGTGATAGCTTTTCTGCAGAATGAACTTGCCGGTTGCAAGCCAGAATGCCACGAGGCAATTAATTAACGCAATGGACTTTGCGAGGTTTTCCCAGAAAGAGGCCGCTTTATATCACCTCTTAGCGTATTAAGAATCTTGGGCTGAGGACAGAGTCAGGCAAGAAGTGTGAGTTCTTGTGAGTCACCGACCTTCACTCTCACATGTATTTCTCTCAGCAGTAACCTTTCATTCACTGTTATTACATTATATATATATATATATATATATATATATATATATATATATATATATATATATATATATATATATATATATATATATATATATGTATATATATGCAATAAGATCACAGTAAACACGTGATTTCAAAATATGCAAAACAACCACTCTGAAAGAATAGAGAAATTCCAAGCGCTTTCGTGGCTACTCACATTATCAAGGAACTATGAAAGTAAAGCATCCGAGGAAGCTATATAAGGGGTCTGGCCAACACCTCACTATCAGATCCCACAACGGTTAAACACGTGACGCGCGGCGACCCAACTGGACAGGTCGTTTGCACAACTCACCCACAAACTATTCTACCCAAGAAAATTTTTAAATTATTATTTGTCCAGTGTATTATTAAATTCTTCCCAAATTCTATTAATTATAAATGGATCTAATTTATATAAACCAAAGGAAATATTCATATTATTGTCAAAACTGCTTTTATGAAACAAGATTCAATTATATTCCTGTCGACCATGGACTTGCTTGATACTACTTTCTCAACATTTTGAAAATCAATTGGATGGTTAAAATCTCTTACATGAATAAAATAGAGCATTGGAATCTTGTCCAGTTCTAATGCTATTTTTATGTTGTTTTAATCTTAGTTCGAGATTTTTACCGGTTTGACCGTAATAAACTTTATCGCAAATTTTACAAGGAATCTTATTGACACATCCATCAGCATTTCGGGGGGAATTCTTTATCAAAAGTTTTTTTTACTGTATCAAGATTTTTGAATACAACTTTAATATTAAAAGTCTTAAGAAGAGAAGGCATATCAACCAAGTTTTTCATGGTAAGGGAGAACCAACATATTTTTATTTGAATAAGGCTGGTTGTCCCTTTTTGGATTGTAAAAAGTATTTCTAGCAACTTTAAAAGATTTATCAATTACATTTCTTGGGTATTTTAAATCATTGCCTATTTCATAAATTTTGCATATTTCCTCATCTATGAACTCAGGACTACAAATTCGTAAAGCTCTCAAAAACATTGATGAGAAAACAGACAGTTTGACTCTATCTTGATGCGAGGAATAATAGTGGACATAGGAACAGTTATTTGTAGGTTTTCTGTAAATTTTAAATTTGAATTCATTATTACCCTTAATAATTAAAACATCTAGAAAAGGCAATGAGTTATTTTCTTCAAACTCAACAGTAAAGTTTATAGAATGGGCTAAGCTATTTAATTTTCCAAGGAAATGGTGTATATCTACATTTTTGGGCATAAGACACAAAATATCATCAACATATCTGAACCATTTAGCTCTATTAGGAAGGATTGTGTTAAGCAACCTTGTTTCAAAAAATTCCATGTATAGGTTACTAAGAACAGGTGAAAGAGGATTTCCCATTGCCATACCAAACTTATGAGTGTAAAACTTATCATTAAATACAAATTTTGCATCAACAATGCAAAGTTTAATAAGTTTAATGATAGTAGGAACTGGCAATGGTAAATCATAGTTAACGAGTTCTTCAGATAAGAAACTTAATAAATCATCAACAGGAACTTTCGTAAACAATGAAGTAACATCAAAACTAACCATGTTAAAATCATTTTAAGTCAGTCAAGGAGCTTAATTTATCAACCAAGTCTATGTTGTTTTTAACATTAAAGTTAGAAATTTTGCCAACAATAGGGCTCAAAATATCAACAAGCCATTTGGATAATTTATATGAAACTGACCCTATGGAGCTAATAATTGGTCTGACTGGATTCCCTGGTTTGTGTGTTTTTATTAGTCCATACATGTAAGGTAAAGATGGATTAGTGGAAGTAAATTGTTTGACTAATTTATCTTTGCATTTCAGTAGAAGTTTTATTGTTTTATTGAAATTGCTGTTAACGGTTTCTAGGGGATTTTTCCTAAGTTTAGAATAGGTTTCAGTATCATCTAAGAGATTATTCATTTTTTCTTGGTAATCATTTTCTTTCATAATTACTATTGCATTTATTTTGTCTGCTTTAGTAAGGTGCAAATTTTTATTGTTATTAAGTGAATCATAAGACTTAAAGAATCTTTGAGGGCAATTGGGAATGTTTGGTTTTAACATAGAGCTATATACCATTCCTTTACTAATATTAATTTCATCAGAGGATAAATCAGAAAATTTTTCAAAGTTACAAAAGGCTTTTGCAATTTCAACATTATTAAGTTTTTTTGAAGTTGCAAAACTTAGGCCAAAACCCAGAGCAGCAGTTGTATGTTTGTCTAAAATTTCATCTGATAAGTTAATTACAAAATTGTTATTAGCATGCTTTGTCCAATCACTATTTTCAATTAAAATGTCTAATTTTCTTTGTAGTTTGCTCTTGAGTTCATTACAAATTCTTCTGAGTTTATTATAGCAATGATCCAACATACTGTGTTTCCATTCTGATGGAATGGCCTGATTAAAAGAGTATTTTTTGTTTCTCAATATTTTGAATGCTTCCTTCTCCTGTATTTTAGTTATTTCAATATGTTTCTGAAGAATAATTCTCATAAAATCATCAAAAGGACGATCTCTCATGGTTGATATGCCTTCTCTTCTTAAGACTTTTAATATTAAAGTTGTATTTAAAAATCTTGATACAGTAAAAAAACTTTTGATAAAGAATTCCCCCCAAAATGCTGATGGATGTGTCTATAAGATTCCTTGTAAAATTTGCGATAAAGTTTATTACGGTCAAACTGGTAAAAATCTCGAACTAAGATTAAAACAACATAAATATAGCATTAGAACTGGACAAGATTCCAATGCTCTATTTATTCATATAAGAGATTTTAACCATCCAATTGATTTTCAAAAAGTTGAGAAAGTAGTATCAAGCAAGTCCATGGTCGACAGGAATATAATTGAATCTTGTTTCATAAAAAGCAGTTTTGACAATAATATGAATATTTCCTTTGGTTTATATAAATTAGATCCATTTATAATTAATAGAATTTGGGAAGAATTTAATAATACACTGGACAAATAATAATTTTTAAATTTTCTTGGGTAGAATAGTTTGTGGGTGAGTTGTGCAAACGACCTGTCCAGTTGGGTCGGCGCGCGTCAGGTGTTTAACCGTTGTGGGATCTGATAGTGAGGTGTTGGCCAGACCCCTTATATAGCTTCCTCGGATGCTTTACTTTCATAGTTCCTTGATAATGTGAGTAGTCACGAAAGCGCTTGGAATTTCTCTATTCTTTCAGAGTGGTTGTTTTGCATATTCTGAAATCACCTGTTTACTGTGATCTTATTGCATATATATATATATATATATATATATATATATATATATATATATATATATATATATATATATATATATATATATATATATATATATATATATATATATATATATAATGTTATACTTTTTACTGTGGCTCTTTTTCCTCTTTCCTTATCCTCTTTATGCAGCCTGTGTTCCTCTCTCTCTCTCTCTCTCTCTCTCTCTCTCTCTCTCTCTCTCTCTCTCTCTCTCTCTCTCTCTCTCTCTCTCTCTCTCTCTCTCTCTCTCTCTCTCTCTCTCTCGCTAGCTCTGTCTCTCTTTCTCTCTCTCTCTCTCTCTCTCTCTCTCTCTCTCTCTCTCTCTCTCTCTCTCTCTCTCTGTCTCTCTCTCTCTCTCTCTCTCTCTCTCTCTCTCTCCTGTTTTCCCAACTTTCCATTTCCAGTTTTTTCTCTTTTTATGAAATGAACGATTTTGCCAATATTGATCACTGTAACGCTTGTAGGTGTTACAACCAGAACCTGCAAATATTCGTCAAAGTATTTCATCTGTGTTCAGAAGAGGATCCAACACTACACGTTGATCACACTCACCACAATAAAACTTTACTAATTGATATTATCACTTAGAAATATTGCATGTCAAATTGCATATATATATATATATGTGTATATATATATATATATATATATATATATATATAGATATATATATATATATATATATATATATATATATATATATATATGTATATATATATATATATATATATATATATATATATATATATATATATATATATATATATATATATATATATATATATAATACACTGGATTAGATATACACATGATAAAATTTATGGAGGCGGAGGTTGTATGGATTATACTCACATTCTCACCTGTAATTCTTAGGAATACTAATTCTACATTGTGTTTCAAGTCTCCTTCGACGCCCCTGGAACTGAAAGAATATATTACATCAAGATTTAAGTATTATTTTGCTGAGAAATACAGCCATATTGAATTTTTATTTGTGTTAATTTGGAAATGCTGGGCTGATGGCGTGTTACTTGTCTTTCTAAACAAGCCTCTGGTTCCTAAGACCCACAGGCAACACTGTGTTGCAGTCTAGGTGACTGTCTTACATAAATGCTGGGAGGGGAGGGACTGATGTACTTAACCTGCCTCACTGCTTCCTCTACCGTCGCCAGGACTGATGTTGGTCTCTGTATACGACGGGTGAAGCAAGTCAGACTTGTTATTGCACTGAAGGGTTTTGCTCACCTGCTGTGTCATCTCTACTACAACTCTGCTGATTATTAGTCACACGGGAAGAGAGAGACGAGGTGGCTAACCTACACCTTATGATGCAAATCGTTCTAGAAGACGACAAATTGAAGAATCATGCACTTGTACGGCATTTGGGAGAAGCTCTACTGTACAAACTTTAATGTAGAATCTATAAATGTTGAAATGTTTCGCCAGCCGCCTGTATTAAAGAAGGCTAAGTGTTTTTAAAATGGCTCATTCTTCAAGTATACAGGAGTTGAACCTCTGGTAAGAACACTGTGATGAGGATTCTCATTCTGACGCTACAGAGTGAAAAATACAATGTCACCCTCTTGCTGCTGCTGCTGCTGCTGCTGTTGCTGCTGCTGCTGCTGCTGCTGCTGCTGCTGCTGCTAATTGTAATTATTCTTTCCGTAAACTTGTGATACTTGCAGCACGGCCGAGCTGCTGGAGGCAGGTAGCTTCTGTAGCAGAGTGGTGAAGCAAGGGATGGTAGGTCTGGTGGCAGTGCTGGTGGCAATAGTGCTAGCAGCAGTGGTGGCAGCAGTGGTGACGGCAGCAGTGGTGGCAGCACTGGTGACGGCAGCAGTTGTGGCAGCAATGGTGACGGCAGCAGTGGTGGGAGGAATGGTGGCAGCAGTGGTGTCAGTACTGGTGACGGCAACAGTGGTGGGAGGAATGGTGGCAGCAGTGGTGTCAGTACTGGTGACGGCAACAGTGGTGGGAGGAATGGTGGCAGCAGTGGTGTCAGTACTGGTGACGGCAACAGTGGTGGCAGCACTGGTGACGGCAGCAGTTGTGGCAGCAATGGTGACGGCAGCAGTGGTGGCAGCACTGGTGACAGCAGCTGTAGTGTCAGCAGCAGTGGTGATGGCAGCAGTTACGGCAGCAGTGGTTGCAGCAGTGGTTGCAGCAGTGGTGGCAGCACTGGTGACAGCAGCTGTAGTAGCAGCAGCAGTGGTGACGGCAGCAGTGACGGCAGCAGTGACGGCAGCAGTGACGGCAGCAGTGACGGCAGCAGTGACGGCAGCAGTGACGGCAGCAGTGGTGGCAGGCGAGGATTTTATGATGCGGGTCGGCGTCAGAAAGAAGAAAAACTGTAAATAGTTTCAGGGAAAAACTGAGAAGTTGGGAGCGGCCTGGGAGGAAGGCAGGATTTACGGAGGCAGAGAATGTCTGGTCTAGCTGGACCAGAGTTGTGGACCAGTGGATGAGTTGAGCGGGAAGACGGCTGAGTCTATACCTGGATGGATGGTTGAGTGGGAGAATAGTTTGCAATA